>NW_019946229.1:34523-36314 GCF_002910315.2 Salvelinus sp. IW2-2015 | reverse complement strand
TCCAGGCGTTGCTGCAAATGAGAACGTGTTCTCAGTCAACTACCTGGTAAATAACGGTAAAATAAAAATAAATAAAAATAAATTGTCCTGCTGGAAGAGGTGAACCTCCGCCCAGTCTCAAATCGCTGGAAGACTGAAACAGGTTTCCCTCAAAAATTTCCTGTATTAAGCGCCATCACTTCATCCTGGGGAATAGTTACAGGGGAGAGGAGGGGGATGAATGAGCCAATTGTAAACTGGGGATTATTAGGTGACCGTGATGGTTGAGGGCCAGATTGGGAATTTAGCCAGGACACCGGGGTTAACACCCCTACTCTTACGATAAGTGCCATGGGATCTTTAATGACCTCAGAGAGTCAGGACACCCGTTTAACAATGACCCTAAGCATACTGCTAAAGCAACACTCGAGTGGTTTAAGGGGAAACATTTAAATGTCTTGGTATGGCCTAGTCAAAGCCCAGACCTCAATCCAATTAAGAATATGTGGTATGACTTAAGATTGCTGTACACCAGCGGAACCCATCCAACTTTTTTTAAATGTATTTATTTTTATTTAACTAGGCAAGTCAGTTAAGAACAAATTCTTATTTACAATGACGGCCTAGGAACAGTGTTGTATCTGCCATGTTCAGGAGCAGCACGACAGATTTTTACCTTGTCAGCTCGGGGACTTGCCCTAGCAACCTTTCAGTTACAGGCCCAACGCTCTAACCACTAGGCTACCTGCCGCCCCAACTTGAAGGAGCTGGAAGTTTTGCCTTGAAGAACGGGAAAAAATCCCAGTGGCTAGATGTGTCAAGCTTATAGAGACATATCCCAAGAGACTTGCAGCAGTAATTGCTGCAAAAGGTGGCTTTACAAAGTATTGTCTTTGGGGGGGTGAATAGTTATGCACACTCAAGTTTTCTGTTTTTTTTGTCTTATTTCTTGTGTTTCACAATAAAAAAAATGTGTATCTTCAAAGTGGTAGGAGTGTTGTGTAAATCAAATGATACAAACCCTCCCAAAATCTATTTTAATTCCAGGTTGTAAGGCAACAATATAGGAAAAATGCCAAGGGGGGTGTATACTGTCTGTCACAAGCCACTGTATCAGTTTCACGAATTAGATAATATGTAAGCACTTTATGTATCTAGTCCCCCTAGTTGAAGAACTCATAAGTATTCTGACCAATTCACTTATAGTGTATTAAAGTAGTCAAAAGTGTATTATTTGGACCCATATTCTTTGAACACAAATCAAGCCTGTGACTGCCATGATTGAGAAAGATCATGAATAATGAGTGAGAGAGTTACAGAGTCTACAACAATACATGCTAACCTCTCACCATTACCAATAACAGAGGCTACAACAAAACATACTAACCTCTCACCATTAACCTCAAATAAAAGGTGACATTGTACTGTCGCCTAATATGAAACATTATATCTCAAATCCAAAATGCTGGAGCATAGCACCAAATTTAAAATGGTAAACTTCACTGTCCAAACACATATGGTGTGGACTATGTGTGTCTGGTAAACACATGTGGATCTGGTGAACAGTTATCACTTGTTGACCAACTACAGGAATACTGACCTCAGAGTCTCCAGTTTACAGTGGGGATTCCCCGGTCCAGCTTTCTCAGGTGTGAGGGGTTTGACCTCAGAGCTGAGACCAGAGAAGCACAGCCTTCCTCTGTGACTAGACAGCCTGACAGCCTGACAAAGAGATCATCATGACTTCACAAACACACTGTTCATTTAACGAGTAGTGTAGAAGGACAATGGCAAATACATTTGGTTTATTCT
>NW_019946229.1:21412-30097 GCF_002910315.2 Salvelinus sp. IW2-2015 | reverse complement strand
TGCTGCAGGTCGGGTAGTTATCCAGAGGAGAGCAGAGGGAAGCAGATTTCCCTTGATGAGATTTGTCAGCAGAACATCCACTGAGGTTGACTCTGTGACGTCACAACATATCTTGTTKTTCTGGAAGTCTAGGGGCAGTCGYCACTCATCCAGACCATCAAAYATGAACAGAACMMTGTACTTGTRGTAGWTGGAGATRCRTGATTSTTTGGTTTCCATTGAGAAGTGATTGAGAAGTTRAATSAAAGTMTGTMTGTKCTCTTTRATCAAATTCAGCTCCCGGAAAGGGAATGAAAATACAAATTGGACATCCTGATTTGCTTTTCCTTCAGCCCAGTCCAGAATGAACTTCTGCACAGAGACTGTTTTTCCAATGCCAGCGACRCCCTTTGTCAGCACAGTTCTGATAKGTTTGTSTTGTCCAGTTAASGGTTTGAAGATGTCGTTACATTTGATTGRAGTCTCTGYTCTTGRTTGTTTCCTGGTTGTTGTCTCAATCTGTCTCAGCTCATGTTCATTATTGACCTCTCCTGTTCCACCCTCTGTGATGTAGAGCTCTGTGTAGATCTTATTGAGAAGTGTTGGGTTTCCTTGTTTAGCGATCCCCTCAAATACACATTGAAACTTCTTCTTAAGATTAGATTTGAGTTCACGTTGACAAATCACAGCAAACTCATCTGAATCTAGAAATAACACAGAGGATATTAATATTACGTCTGTTTTTAATGTCTACAGTATTGTAGGACTGTTATAAAGTTTTAAATTATAATAATGTATTCTCATAACTGACTGTATAAACGTGTAAATGTTTTCCTAATGCATTACAGACTGGCGTGAATGATTATATTATTATTGGTATTTTTGATGGTATTCTTAATGTTGTCTCTCTCTCTAAATTAATCACCACAACACATCCCTGCTGCTACTTGATGAGGTCACTAGGTGTTGTGTTAAGGCTGCTACAATATCATTGAGTTACACATCTACTTTAGCTGTACTTTAGCTACAGCTTTTAAATGTTATAAAACAATGTGTCAGCAAGCTCCTTCTGGTTCATTTTCCTCAGGACGTACAGTGTGATCTTCAGAGCCCCGTCTCTGGCACTGCTCTCCTGCTTCTCATCTTCAGCATCCACCACTTCCTTATCCTGCTTCTGACTCTCAAAGCCTTCTGGGAGTTCTGGATTAAGAATCTTCTTGAACTTCTTCAGCTCGTTCTTCACAAATGTCATAATATTCTCTTCAAGCAACTAAAATAAATCAAGTAAATAAGTTAAGCAAGAGAGAAAATGCTTTCTTATTAACACATTAATGAATGGTTGACAGATCTTTACTTGAGGAAAACAAAAACAAATTTACATAACAGGACCACATACACTGAATATGGAGGCCAGGTCTGTTTGATGACCACTGAGAATCTCTGACTCTGATCTCTCCTGTTGGTTTCTGTGGACAAAACATCCAAGGAGTGCGCACACATACACAGACACACACACACAGGGAGGTAATGTTGTGTTCGTTTAATATTGTTTTAGGACTATGAAAATGGACAAAAGGATTATCCTATGGATTATGAAAACCACAACAATAAATGGGAAAATGGGAGAGGAGAAATAACTAGAGACAGTGTTGTTTAACTCACTGACCATGACCCATGAGTTCTTCTTACCTTTGTTCAGTAGAAAAGTCTCCCTCTCTAAACAGTATAGGCAGATCCATAGACCGGTCACTCTTCATGGACACACAGCTGGGTACAGGGGAGGCTGGTCTCTCCTGCTTGATTGGGCTTCAACACAACAGAGACAAAACATTACAGTCTCTTCATCTACTCGGAAGCTCAGATGGCGGAAACATAAGAGATTATCCAAAATGCGATATCATCCATTTTCAGAAAATGTTAGTCAATTATCTCATATTGTTAAAAGAAATGATTAAACCACTGTACAACGCTTAGAGAGACCTTCTAAAGTGGTAATTTACACATAAAAATGCACATTGCTGTTTATTTTCCTGCCTGAAGAACTGAGTCAAATTAAAAAATGCATCTGTAAGTGCATTCGATCTTAGATATCTAAGGCCGAGACAACCACATTATCACAGTGCAAGAGTAGACAGTGTATACCCAAAATTACATTCCTGATTAAACAAGGGATATATAGATATCCAGGTGAGACAACCACATATCCACAGTCAGTATAGACAGGATACCACATTACGATTCCTGCTCTAAACAGATGGGATTATATAGAGTAAGATAGGTGAAACAACCACATATCACAGTCAGGATATACAGGATACCAACATTACATTCCTGCTAACACAATGGATATATAGATATCTAGGTGAGACAACCACAACTTATCATAGTCAAATATACAGCATGACCACATTACATTCCTGTTTAAACAAAAATGGATATATAGATAGATAGGTTAGGAACAACCACATATCACAGTCAAAGTACTTACAGGACACCAACATTAATCCTTGCTAAACAATGCAGGATATAAATAGACTGATAGGTGAGACAACCACATATCACAGTCAGATATACAGGACACCAACATTACATTCCCTGCTAAACAATGGATATATAGATATCAGGTAGACAACCACATATCACAGTCAAAATATACAGGGATACCAAACATTACATTCGCTGCCGAAACAATGGATATAGAGAATTAGCCAAAAAAACACATTCAATCCACACATCTTAAAATCTACAACAGTTATATGGAATGTTTTCCATAAGAAATCATTTCTGATGAAAAAAAAAACGTTTGAGAATATACATTCCCCTTAAACAAGTATTGTCAGCTCACCTGGTTCATGTCCCCCAAGAGGACTCATGTCGAGGCAGGTCCCTCCTCTCTCCCCAGGAGACTCATTTTTAGAGCACTGACCCCTTAAACAGAGATCCAGCAGTTGGTTGTGTTAACACAGTGACAAACTAGAACAGGAGATCCAAACATGGTTGGTTGTGGCTAACACAGTAGACAAACTAAACAGAGATCCAGCATGTTGGCTTGTGGTTAACACACCCTAGTGTACAGTTGACAAACTAAACAGAGAGGTCCAGCATCTGGTTTGAGTCATATCAAAACACATGACTACTAAACAGAACAATCCAACATGCCTTGGTTGTGGTTAACAACGAGTGACAAAACCTACACAGAGATCCCAACATGTTGGTTGTGTTTAACACATGACAACTAAACAGAGGATCCAAACATGTTGTCGTGGTTAACACAGTGAACAACTAAACAGAGATTCCCAACATGTTGGTTGTGGTAACACAGTGACAACTAAACAAGAGATTCAAATGTGTGGTGGTGGTTGACACAGTGACAACTAAACAGAGATCCAAACATGTTGGTTGGGTTAACACAGTGACAACTAAACAGAGATCCAACATGTTGCTTTGAGCGGTTACAAAAGTGACAAACTAAACAGAGAGCAAACATGTTGGTTGTGGTTTTAACACCACTTGCAGTGACAACTAAACAGAGACCCTCCAACATGTTTTGGTTAACACCAAGTGACAACTAAACAGAGATCCAGCATGTTGGTTGGTGGTTAACACAGCTGATAACTAAACAGAGAATCCAACATGTTGGGTTGTCCCCGTTAACACAGTGATAACTAAACAGAGATCCAACATGTTGGTGTGTTAACACAAAGTGACAAGCAAACAAGATCCAACACCCTGTTGGTTGTGGTTAACACAGTGATAACTAAACAAGAGATCCAGCAATGGTTGGTGGTAACACAGTGACAACTAAACAGAGATCCAGCATGTTGGTTTGTGCGTTAACACGAAGTGACAACTAACAGAGAGCAGCATTTGTTGGTGTAGGTTAACACAGTGACAACTAAACAGAATCCAAGCATGTGGTTGTGGTTAACACCAGTGACAACTAAACAGAGATCAGCACTGTGGTTGTGGTTAACACGTGACAACGTTAAACAGACCCGAATCCAGCATGTTGGTTGTGTGTTAACACCCCATGACAACTAAACAGAAGATCAACATGTTGGTTGTGGTTAACACAGTGACAACTAAACAGAGAAATCCAACATTGCGTTGATGTTTACACACCATGACAACTAAAACAGAGATCCAACATGTGGTTGTGGTTAACACAGTGACAACTAAACAGAGATCAAGCATTGCCTTTGAATTGTAGTTCAACACAGTGACAACTAACAGAGAATCCAGCATTGTTGGTGCAAGCTGTGGTTAAACACAGTGACAAGCTAAACAGAGATCCAGCATATGGTTGTGGTTAACACAGTGGACAACTAAACAGAGATCCGCAGCATGTTGGTTGTGGAACACAGTGATAACTAAACAGAGATCCGAGCATAGTGCCGCTTGTGGTTAACACAGTGCAACTAAACAGAGATCCAGCATGTTGTTGTCGGTTAACACCAGTGACACACAAACAGAGATCCACATGCTTGGGGTTGTGGTAACCACACTGACAACTAAACAGAGATCAAAGCATGCCTTGCTTGTGGTTAACACATGACAACTAAACCAGAGATCCCAGCATGTTGTGGGTTAAAACTAGTGACAACTAAACAGATATCCAACATGTTTGGTTGTGGTTAACACACTGACAACTAAACAGAGATTCAGCATGTTGGTTGTGGTAACACATGAAAACTAAACAGAGATCCAACATTGCGGTTGTGGGTAACACGAGTGACAACGAAACCAGAGATCCAACTGTTGGTTGTGTAACACAGTGACAACGAACAGAGATCCAACATGTGGGTTGTGGTTCAACACACTGTCCCCTAAACATGAGATCCAATGTTCGGTTTGAACGAGTTAACACACGTGACAACTAAACAGAGATCCCAGCATGTTTGGTCTGTGCGTAACACAAAGTGACAACTAAACAGATATCCAACATGTTGGTTGTGGTTGAAACACCCGATGACAAACTAAACAAATCCACATGTTGGTTGTGGGTTAACACAGTGACAACTAAACAGAGAACTCCAACATGTAGGTTGTGGTTAACACCACTTGTCCCCTAAACAGAGATCAGCATGTTGGTTTGGTTAACACCAGTGACAACCTAAACAGAGAGGCCAGCATGTTGGTTTGGTTAACACAGTGACAACCGAAAACAGAGTCCAAACATGTGGTTCGTGGGTTAACACAAGTAACAACTAAACAGAGATCCAGCATGTTGCGTTGTGGTTAAACACGGGCAGTACAACTAAACAGGAGATCCAACATGTTGGTTGTGAGTGATAACACACCCGTGACAACTAAACAGAGGATCCAACATGAGTTGTGGTTAAACACCAGTGACAACCTAACAGAAGATCCAGCATGGGTTGGCTTGCTGGTTACACAGTGCCACAACTAAACAGAGATCCAAACATGTTGTGGGTTAACACGAAGTGACAACTAAACAAGAGATCCACATGTTGCGTTGTTTAACACAGTGACAACCAAACGAGATCCACATGTTGGTTGTGTTAACACGAGTGACAACTAAACAGAGAATGCGCAGCATGTTGGTTTGTAACACAGTGACAACTAAACAGATTCATCCAACTCACTTGTTGGTTGTGGTAACACAAGTGACAACTAAACAGAGATCCAACTGCTTAGGAGAGTTGTGGATTAACACAGTGACAAAAAAACAGGAGATCCAGCATGTTGGTTGTGGTTAACTCAGTGACAACTAAACAGAGATCCCACATGGTTGGTCTGTGGTTAACACCGCCAGTGACAACTAAACAGAGATCCAACATGGTGTTGTGCGTAACACAGGTGACAACCTAAACATGAGATCCAACATGTTGGTTGTGGTTACACCAGTGACAAACTAAACAGAGTCCAAACATGTGGTTGTGGGAACACAGTGACAACCTAACAGAGAAACATGTTGGTGTGTTAACACAGTGGACAACTAAACAGAGAGTCCAGCATTAGGTTGGCTTTAAACACAGTGACAATAAAACAGAGATCCAAGCATTTGGTGTGTTAACACAGTGTCAACTAAACAGAGCATCCAACATGTTGGTTGTGAGTAAAACACGAGTGACAACTAAACAGAGATCCAACATGTTGTTGTGGTTAACACTAGTGACAACTAAACAGAGATCCAACATGTGGTGTGCGTTAACACATGACAACTAAACAGGAACTCACCCGATGTCTATGGCTCTGTGCTTATAACACAGTTGAACGAACTAAGACAGACGAAACAGAGAACAAACCCAGTCACAGATGCATAGTGTGCCCCTAATCAACACAGTGCAAGCAACTCACATAAGCATTGACTTGTCAATCTTCGTTCCCTAGAACCAAACAGGGTATTGGGATTCCATTAATTCTAGTGAGCAAATGACAAAACCGACTTTTACCTAACAGACACTAAAACAGTCAATGGTGATTTAATGCATCACAGCCACCATCCCATGAAACAGGGAGTGATCGTTGACATCCTCCCTCATCTCCCACAAATGTAACACGGTCCAGCACACAAGGGATAATAGGATGATGGCAGAAAATAAAGTCAGACTGTTTGCATAATTTTTAACCTTATAATTTGTACTCTTATATTATACCACCTTATGTTTAACAATATTTAAGGCTGTATAATAGCCCACCAGCCCTACGGTCTGTCAACCGGCCCTACAGAAACACAGGAAGGTCATGTCTCACACTATTTGTATTCAATAAAAAGGAGGATATTTATGTCTTCAATCTGTTCTTTCGAAACCGTACTGGAGAATGTAGAACAGAAGGGCTAAACAGACATGATTGATCTGAAGAAGGAAATATTTGAGCCATTCAGAAAGGTTTTGCAATCAACTAAATATGTTATATTATGTAAAGTAGACAAGTTATAATGTATAGTAGATTGTTAGTGATATGTAATGTTAATTATGTAAAGTAGACTAGGTTATGAAGTATAGTACGTGAGTTTTAGTGATATGTAGATGCTATATTAGTAAAGTAGACTAGTTAGAATGTATAGTAGTGGTTGTTAAGTGATAGTAGATGTTATATTTATGTAAAGTAGACTAGGTATATGTATAATAGCAGTTTGTTAGTGATATGTAAGATGTGAATATGTAAGTAAGACTAGGGTTAAATTGTGTGATGAGGAGAGGGTTGTTTATATATAGTAATGTATATTAGTAAAGTCCAGACTAGGTATATAATGGTATAATAGTGGTTCAAGTAAGTGATTATGTAGATTGATAACTCTAAGTATATGTCTAAGATATGTAGATGCTTCATAGGTAGATATAATGTATGAGGCTTTATGCAGGTGTTAGTGATGATGAGATGTAGTAATACTTATGTACCAAGTAGATCGTCCCCTGGTGGTCATAATGTTTCTGTAGTACGCAGTGTAAGTTGCAGCTGCATAGTGCAGATCTCAACTCCCTGCTACCCGCGGACACAGTGACCACTGCGGCCCGAGTATAGGTGGCGGCTAACACTATGCGAGTGCGGAAACCGAGGCACCGAGGCCTAATACTGTTCCAGGTCATCACCGATACACATGTTATTAGTTATTCCTATCCCAGCTAGAGGACAGAGAATGTCTGTATATAAACTAATATCAGTAGATGCCAAGCCTAACCTGTTCAGTCCAGTAACAAAAACGTAGATATAGTACCTACCGACATTAGCATCAGGGACAAGTGTAGAATGTACTTATAACCTACATATCATAGGATGACCAGTTTCTAAACCTGTTCAGTTCAGTTCACAGCATAATTCATATAGTCCTTCCTAGTAGCATACAGAGAATGTAGCCAGGCCATCAGGCCTTCCTTGGTCAGCATGGATAAAGCAGTTCGGTATTTCTTCTTCCATTGATGGCCGTTATCAGCCTGCGCCTTAGCACAGATGGAAGAATCAATATGACACATGACGTCAAAATTGTCTTCAATCAAAGTACTGTACTGACATACATACGACAAGAGGTCTATGAAATAGCCCTATCATACAGGCTCTCACAACCTGTTCCTGGAGCCTCTTTACCCTCCACTCGGTGATAGGGTTTCCAGCGCCAACTCCCTGTCATGCCGAGCTGCTACCTCCGGTTAGGGTTTCTCACTCAACCTCTGTTCCTGAGACTCTACTCCGGATAGGGTTTACACGTCCAACCACTGTTCCCTGGAGCTCGACCCTCCGGCAGTATAGTTAACTCCAAACCCTGTCCTCGAACAGGAGCTGCTTACCCCTCCGAACCTAGGGCTTTCACTCCACCCGTGTCCTGAAGACAGCTTAACCATCCGGATAGGGGTTTCACTCCAACCCTGCTTCCTTGTGAGGCTACCTCCGGATTAGGGTTGTCACTCCAACCCTGTTCCTAGCGCACCGTCCGGTAGGCGTTTCACTCCACCCTTGGTCCTGGAGCGCTACACTTATCCGTTAGGGGTTCACTCCCAACCCTGTCCTGAGTTCTACCTCCGGTAGTCACTCCAACCCTGTTCCTGGAGCGCTACCCTCCGGTAGGATGTCACGCCAACCCGGTTCCTGGAGCTCTACCCTGTCCTTGCGTACTGGTAGTACTATATTGCGATATATTTTAAGGTTCTGCTCAAACAGTAACAGTTACCATTTACCTGGAATAAACCTATAATTATGTTAGAATTATGATACAGGAATTAGTTCTTCGTGTATTCCTTCAAA
>NW_019946229.1:17243-21387 GCF_002910315.2 Salvelinus sp. IW2-2015 | reverse complement strand
ACTCTTCATGGACACACAGCTGGGTACAGGGGAGGCTGGTCTCTCCTGCTTGATTGGGCTTCAACACAACAGAGACAAACATTACATCTCATCTACTCTGAGCTCAGATGGGGAAACATAAGAAGGGTTTCATTCCAAAACGCTATATATCCATTTTTTTTGAAATGTTGGTAAATGATCTCATATTGTTTAAAGAAATGATTAAACCACTACAACGCTTTATAAAGACTTCTAAAGTTGGTAATTTACACATTAAATGTTTGCTGTTATTTTCCTGCCGTGAGAAACTGGGTCAAATTAAGATATGGCATCTGTAAGTGCATTCCATTCATCTTTAGATATCTAGGTGAGACAATCACATATCACAGTCAAATATACAGGATACCAACATTCCATTCCTGATAAATAATGGATATATAGCGTTTTGCAAAAAAATACATTTTCATACACATCTAAAATCTAGAACAGTTATATAGAATGTACCCATAAGCAATAATTTCTGAATAAAACACAATTTAGAATATACATTCTTAAACAATACTGTCAGCTCACCTCTTAGTTTTGGTGTCATGTTCCCCAGAGAGACTCATTTTAGAGGCAGGGCCCCCCTCCTCTCTCTCCCCAGAGAGACTAATTTTAGAGGCAGGACCCCCCTCCTCTCTCTCCCCAGAGAGACTCAATTTAGAGCACTGAGCCCTAAACAGAGATCCAGCATGTTGGTTGTGGTTAACACAGTGACAACTAATTATTTTATTCATTATCTCTTAGAAATAAAACCGTTTACTAACAAACACATCCAAACTGTCAGGTTATTTAATGTAATTACTTTTTCTAGCCCAATGACCACTCAAAACCCGCCCACAAGGCCTGATAACTAGCCCCTGATAGGCCTACATCTTATTTTGGGGCGACAGGTATTCTAGTGGTTAGAGCGTTGGGGCTGCAGGTTGCAGGATTGAATCACAGAGCTGACAAGGTAAACTTCTGTCGTTCTGCCACTGAACAAGGCAGTTAACCCACTGTAGGCCGTCATTGTAAATAAGAATTTGTTATTAACTGACTTGCCTAGTTAAATAAAGGTTAAATAAAATAAAATAAAAAATTCAGATAACCTACAGTAGCCTGGCCAAGATGATTTAGCAGCTTGCTTAGTACAAATTGACAGATTCATTTATTTAACATGAATAGCAAGGAGATTTTGAGGTAAGAAGTGTTTCTGTTGCCCAGTAGCCTGCTGCAATAGAAAACTGAGGATGGTCATAATTTCAATCAATGAATATAATATTAATACTATGATTATGAACTGAACAGGTCTATGAATCTAATATTAATACTATGATTATGAACTGAACAGGTCTATGAATCTAATATTAATACTATGGTTATGAACTGAACAGCTCTATGAATCTAATACTATGGATATGAACTGAACAGGTCTATGAATCTAATATTAATACTATGGTAATGAACTGAACAGGTCTATGAATCTAAATATTAATATATGGTAATGACTGAACAGGTCTAATATTAATACTATGGTTATGAACTGAACAGGTATATATTAATACTATGGATATGAACTGAACAGGTCTATGAATCTAATATTAATACTATGGTAATGAACTGAACAGGTCTATGAATCTAATATTAATACTTGTAATGAACTGAACAGGTCTAATATTAATACTATGGTAATGAACTGAACAGGTCTAATATTAATACTATGGTAATGAACTGAACAGGTCTATATTAATACTATGGATATGACCTGAACAGGTCTATGAATCTAATATTAATACTATGGTAATGAACTGAACAGGTCTATGAATCTAATATAATACTATGGTTATGAACTGAACAGGTCTAATAATAATACTATGGTATGAAATGAACAGGTCTAAATTTAATACTATGGTAATGAACTGAACAGGTCTAATATTAATACTATGGTAATGAACTGAACAGGTCAAATATTAATACTATGGTAATGAACTGAACAGGTCTAGAATCCCAGTTTACAATTGGCTCATTCCTCCCTCCTCTCCCTGTGACTATCCCGGTCGTTGCTGCAAATGGAACGTGTTCTCAGTAACTTACTGTTAAATATAAGGATAAATAAATAAAATAAAAATAAAAATGAATCTAATATTAATACTATGGTAATGAACTGAACAGGTCTAATATTAATCCTATGGTAATGAACTGACCATGTCTATGAATCTAATATTAATACTATGGATGAACTGAACTGTTATGAATTTAATATTAATACTATGGTAATGAACTGAACAGGTCTAATATTAATACTATGGTAATGAACTGAACAGGTCTAATATAATACTATGGTATGAACTACAGGTCTATGAATCTATATTAATACTATGGTAATGAACTGAACAGGTCTATGAATTAATATTAATACTATGGTAATGAACTGAACAGGTATACTAATCTAATATTAATACTATGGTAATGAACTGAACAGGTCTATGAATTAATATTAATACTATGGTAATGAACTGAACAGGTCTATGAATCTAATATTAATACTATGGTAATGAACTGAACAGGTCTAATATTAATACTATGGTAATGAACTGAACAGTGTCTATGAATCTAATATTAATACTATGGTAGAACTGAACAGGTCTAATATTAATACTATGGTAATGAACTGAACAGGTCTATGAATCTAATATTAATACTATGGTAATGAACTGAACAGGTCTAATATTAATACTATGGTAATGAACTGAACAGGTCTATGATCTAATATTAATACTATGTAATGAACTGAACAGGTCTAATATTAATATATGGTAATGAACTGACAGGTCTATGAATTATATATTAAATACTATGGTAATGAACTGAACAGGTCTATGAATATAATATTAATATTATGGATATGAACTGAACAGGTCTATGAATCTAATATTAATACTATGGTTATGAACTGAACAGGTCGATGCTTGTCAACAACAGCCAGTGTTTTATTACCTGTAACCTAATCTGACTGTTACCTTCAATCTAATGCATTCTAACATCTGATCAGCCATTGAGATAGAAGTGTTACCATGGTCACACTTGATAACTTCCTACTGAATTAACTAAACATGATCATTAATAGTTGCATAATAACACAAGGCTACAACAACAACAATAAACTGAAGTTAAAGGCTGTTTATTAAATCAGTTTACACAAGTGAAAACGATTTGCAACGACTACAGTCATTTCAACATATTTATAGTCTAATGGTAGGCTACAATAGCCTAGATAACATAAAGATAAATAGGCTACTTGACGGCCAACATATGTTTCTTTCTACACATTTTTAATGTCAGTTTCATTGGGGAGTTTTTCTCATAACAGAAGCACATGATGGAGTTCCATAACTTTCAATTCAAATTTCCACTCCAGAGACCCAATAACTGAGCATGCGTAAAACCCTCCGCATGATATGGTTTTCCATCAGTAAAGTCGACATTACAATGCCGTTTAAACCACCTCCAAGTGAATTTATACTATCGAATTTATCTAACATGCTTCAGAGCGCCTAAAGTAGTTTTCCTGTGCTTTGTCACCTTATCTCTAGAGCCCCTGAAGTAGTTTTCCTGTGTTTTGTCACCTTATCTCTAGAGCCCCTAAAGTAGTTTTCCTGTGCTTTGTCACCTTATTATCTCTAGACCCCCTAAAGTAGTTTCCTGTGTTTTGTCACCTTATCTCTAGAGAACCTAAAGTAGTTTTCCTGTGCTTTGTCACCTTATCTCTAGAGCCCCTTTGAAGTAGTTTTCCTGTGCTTTGTCACCTTATCTCTAGACCCCCTAAAGTAGTTTTCCTGTGTTTTGTCACCTTATCTCTAGAGCCCCTAAAGTAGTTTTCCTGTGCTTTGTCACCTCACCTCTTGATGCGCATCAGTTCTAGAGCGTTATTATGTTTTATGGAAAAAGGGTTGTAAAATAGGTGTCTCCATAATGACAATCTAAATAGCCTACCTTATAACATGCAGGGCTACTGATTAGTAAAACGGCTTGTTACGGAGTCTAGTTGATAGGTAATCGACTAGCTGGGCTGTTCCCCGGACTCCGTGTGTGTAGGGACTTGTACAATGCTTGAACAAGGCTATTGTGCTATGACATTTGT
>NW_019946229.1:12078-16337 GCF_002910315.2 Salvelinus sp. IW2-2015 | reverse complement strand
TGTGATGATGTTCTCATCACATCTTATCCCATGTACTGTTGTTTCTGCTGTCTGATCAGGCTGTTTCACATATGATGTTTTCATCTGATTGTCAAAAAAATCTAATTCAAAAAGTAGGCTACCTGTGCAGTTTGATACTCTGTACTGGAATGTACAACCTACTGGCTGCAATTTAGATACATTTCTGCTTATAATTTTCGACATTTGGTAGGCCATTTGTTTGTCAATTATAGTTTGATACATGCAGCTTCTCTTCTGTCATAACTTGTTGCCCCCGAATACTAAATAAAGCAGTGCTCTCCAGAATAATTTTTACATTGATAGAATGAATGCATTAGTAATCTACTAGTTAACACTGGTAAAGTTGACGGTTTAGTTTAATTCTGCAGTTCATATTATATTAGTTTATAGGCATACAGTCAGTGTCCAGATTTCAGTTAATATTATATTAGATTATAGTCCTACAGTCAGTGTCCAGATTTCAGTTAATATTATATTAGATTATAGTCTTACAGTCAGTGTCCATATTTCAGTTAATATTATATTAGATTATAGTCCTACAGTCAGTGTCCAGATTTCAGTTAATATTATATTAGATTATAGGCCTACAGTCAGTGTCCAGATTTCAGATACTATTCAATTTAACTCATATGAATTGAAATTAGGATTATTCTGTTTATTTATGGATACAGGGACACTCGTGAACGGGATATCAAAAGTGCATGTGTGACAAAGTGAAAATGTAGAGTTTCCATCAACCTCACTCGCGATGCGCGCAACGTAGATATCAGAGAACACCGCAGTTCCGGGAGAGTAGTGGGTGAAACCATTCACCTCAGAAAGAGGGGTGATATGAATAAAGATTCCTTTCCCTATGTGTTGTCGAATTCATAAAATAATATTTGCTGCCATTGTAGTAAGGTTGTTAATACGAGAGGTCTTCAGAGTTACCATTTTTGTAATATTTTCCTTGAAAGAACCAGTAGTGGGTTTTGAGTGTTTCTCCCCTATTTGGAAAGTTGGTCTGCCTGCTGTTCAGTCTGAGATATTCTGAGAGCACGTCTCCTTCTGCTGGACATAAAAACTGTTTAAAACTGTATAACACAATAGTGTATCTGGAAAACGCAAAGTCAATAGCGAATGTGACTATGTATATATTTGTGTTGTATTTAAAGCATATTTCTGCAAGTTTATCAAGTGTCTGCTAGCCATGGTAATGACGAGCTAACTAGCACAGTCAATCAGTGCACTGTAATGTCACGCTAGCTATTGCTAGCAGGTGATTTATTGACTTCTTTATTGAAATATTAAGTGAATGTTTATTTTCTTACTACCTTAAAAGGTTTATATAAAAAGGGTTGTACTTGTGCTCTGTATTTATGGATTAATGTCACTTCACATTGAGGGCATGTATCAATACTGTTGCTCCTATCTAACAGTTATCTTGTGTTCTACCTAACCAGTGAACGTGTGGCTGTGACCGTGCTGTCAATGCCTGTCCTGGTTACTCATTTTACATTTTAGTCATTGATTAGACGCTCTTATCCAGAGAAATTTACAGTTGGTCCTGGTAACTCCGGTGCCCTTATTCATAAAGGAAGTGTCTCAGAGATGATCTAGGATCAGGTCCCCCTCTATGTAATCTGATTCATTATGATCTAGTTGCCAGAGCTAGAGTGTTGTTTGTCAGACCATAAGACATCCCGAAAATCTGTCTTCTAACAAAATCATATGTGGTGAACGGTTTGGCCAACAAGCTATTGTGATACCACTCTATTGTAAACTGAGACTCGTGTTCTCCGTTCTGCTCTAGGAATTACAACAAACTTACAGGGTGTAAAGTGATATTAGGGACACACAGAACATCTTAAATTAAATAATATGAATGAACAAATGAATGAAATTTAATTTTTGTGTCAAATCGCCAACTGGCAACCCTTCCCTTATGGAGTTATTAATTGCCACATAAACAAACATTACAATAATTCACTATGGTAATTAAATGATAATTCCCCTTCTGATGTTCTCTGCATTGAGCATCACATGAAGAATGAAAACAATGGAAGGTAAAAATCAATACATAATAGTAAATAAGGTGATGCAAACAATAATTATATCCCCAGAGCAGTAAAATAAAATACATACACATACACACTATATATACACATACATACACACTGTCTATATATACATACATACACACTGTATATATACACATACATGCATACTGTATATATACACATGCATACATACACACTGTATATATACACATACATACACACTGTATATATACACATACATACATACACACTGTATATACATACAAACTGTATATATACACATAAATACACACTGTCTATATATCAGTGGGGCAAAAAAAGTATTTAGTCAGCCACCAATTGTGCAAATAAGTATTTGGTCACCTACAAACAAGCAAGATTTCTGGCTCTCACAGACCTGTAACTTCTTCTTTAAGAGGCTCTTCTGTCCTCCGGGAGAGGATACCGGTCCTCCAGCACCATGCAGGAACATGTCCCACTGCGCCTCTCGTTCCACTAACCCTGCAGCAGAGTGCGGGAATTGAATGGAATATTCGATACTGAATCGGTCTCCTGGCGAAGGCATCAGAGTAGTCTGGCGCCTCCCTATCCGCCACGGCCGATCGAGACTTCTTCTCATTCCTGCGAGAGTGTCTGGAAGAGGTGCAGCATGGGTCCTGGTTCGCCCACATCGCCGTTCCCACAAAGAGCCGCTTTTGCCGGATAGCAGTGTGAGTACGAATCGCTACTTAGACTGTCCTGGTTGAAGTTCGTGGCTGCAACGAGAAATGCATGGAACATCTCGTAAAGAAGCTCTACAATAGTCCGGATCACCTGAATAAACCCTCCTGGTGTCGGTAGCCGTGGCTCTAGCTGAGAATCAGCTCTGGGGGCGTGTGAACTGCGGTGTAGGTGGCGCAGCGAGACCCCTCAGATGTTGTAATTGTTGGGTCAGCTGGATACTGCGTCGCCATGGCTTGTACTGCCCGCTGTGCTGGAGATTTCTCCTCTTGTTATCCATTCTCGTGATACTGCGGGAAATGAATCGTCAGACTCGTTGAACTCGCTGCATCCATGGTCGGTCAGATCGTTCTGTCAACACATACAGAGGCGGATGCAAGATGCAAGCAACGATGGTTTAATGAAACAGTTTACAGCATCAGACAGGACAGACAGAATAATACTCAGACGGAATCCACCCGGGCTAGGGCGAATCCTCTGATGATAGCGCTGCCTGAGAATCCAAGGGAGTGTGTCCGGCTGGGTAGGAAGGAGCACAGCAGATAATCCACAAAGGGCGGCGAGAGATGAGCACTGGACACACGACACAACCTCAGGGAAGAAAACGATCTGACAACAAGAAACACAGGTTACAGAACATATAAAGGGCGAATATAATTACTTCAGCTGGCGCAGACAATCAGGCCAAGATTGGAACCACGCCCCACACAAACACGGGAGGGAGAGAGAGAGAGAGAGAGAGAGAGAGAGAGAGAGAGGAGAGAGAGAGAGAGAGAGCGAAAGAGAGAGAGAAAAGAGAGAGTGAGGGCAGTGGATTCATGAACCGTGACAAGTACATGTCAGGCCCGTCTGAAGTTGATAGAGAGCATCTTGGTGATCCAGAAGACGATTGGGAGAATGTCATATGGTCAGATGAAACCAAATAGAACTTTTTGGTAAAAACTCAACTCGTCGTGTTTGGGAGGACAAAAGAAATGCTTGAGTTGCATCCAAAGAACACATACTACTGTGAAGCATGGGGGTGGAAACATCATGCTTTGGGGCTGTTTTTCTGCAAAGGGACAGGACGACTGATCCGTGTAAAGGAAAGAATGATGGGGCCATGTATCATGAGATTTTGGTGAAAACTCTTCATCAGCAAGGGCATTGAGATGAAACGTGGCTGGGTCTTTCAGCATGACAATTCGATCCCAACACACCGCCGGGCAACGAAGGAGTGGCTTTGGTAAGAAGCATTTCAAGGTCTGGAGTGGCCTAGAGCATTCCCAGATCTCAACCCATAGAAAATCTTTGGATGGAGTTGAAGTCCGTGTTGCCGCAACAGCCCCAAACATTACAGCTCTAGAGGAGATCTGCATGGAGGAATGGGCAAAATACCAGAACACAGTGTGTGAAAACCTTGTGGACTTACAGAAAACGTTTGACCTCTCGGTCAATTGCCAACAAAGGGTCATATAACAAAGTACTTTGAGGATAAAC
>NW_019946229.1:9736-11409 GCF_002910315.2 Salvelinus sp. IW2-2015 | reverse complement strand
TTTTGTTATTGACCAAATACTTATTTTCCACCATAATTTGCAAATAAATTCATAAAAAATCCTACAATGTGATTTTCTGGATTTTTTTCTTCTCATTTTGTCTGTCATAGTTGAAGTGTACCTATGATGAAAATTACAGGCCTCTCATCTTTTTAAGTGGGAGAACTTGCACAATTGGTGGCTGACTAAATACTTTTTTGCCCCACTGTATACATACATACACACTGTATATACACACATACATACATAACAAAGAGAAGATTCATATTGGAGACAAGCCTATACATCTATATACACACGTACCATTTACCACATAGAAGCTAAATATTTTTACAATTTAATTATAGGTAGACATTTTTCTTATATTCAAGGCTTTACCTAAATATTCCACAAATGTAAATACACAATGGACAAAAAAAACATTTAATTCCTCCTCATCACTCATCACATACTGCCAGGGTATATCTGCTGTGCTTTCTGGAATAAGAGCAAGTGTATATCGTAGTAGAAAGGGCAATAGAGGATAAAATCAGTTTCATTCTCTATTTCTTCGAGGTCACAATAATTACATACAATTTACTAGAAACCAGGTTTAGTTGTGTTTTTTTCTCTCCAAAATATGAATTACTGTAGGCCTATAATAACTGTTAACAGGTCTACCAAACCCAAAAGGCTACAACTGGGAAGAAGAGAATGTTTGTTATAAATGTTTAAACAAATCAATCTCTAGAAATATAGTCATTAAAGCAGCAGATAAGGGGGCTCAGATTGTTGTAATGGATAAAGTGAATATCTTCTTGTAGCCAATAGACAATAGGATCATGTTAAACACTATGTTCCATTGTCCCACTCAACACAACCAGAAAACACAAAGATGAATCCAGGAGATAAACTGTATGAGGATAAGTACATTACAGATAAACAGATGGTCTGTCTTTTTGGGACAGATTCTCCAAGGCCCAGGCAGTTCTACTTACTGCCTAAAATACATATCTCCTGAGACGTTGTAAGTCCCCTGCAACTGACCAATAGGAAGTGATTGTGTCTGAGACGTGGGCGGTTCCCTGCAGTTGACCAATAGTAAGTGAGTGAACACCCCAGCTATGTTCAGGATACTTATGAATGAAGGGTTTATTACTATTGTAGTACTGACTTTTATATCAACCCTCTATCCCAGAAACACCCAGCTATGTTCAGGATACTGATGAATGAAGGGTTTATTACTATTATAGTACTGACTTTTATATCAACCCTCTATCCCAGAAACACCCAGCTATGTTCAGGATACTGATGAATGAGGGGGTTATTACTATTGTAGTACTCTTTTTATTAACTTAGCTACTGACTTGTTCTATTGTTGTTGCATTGTCAAGAGGTTAACCTGCAAGGAAGCATTTCATTGCACTGTGTACTCCATGTATATGACAAATAAACACACCGTGTATGTCACGTTCTGACCATAGTTCTTGTGTGTTTTGCTTGTTTTAGTGTTGGTCAGGACGTGAGCTGGGTGGGCATTCTATGTTGTGTGTCTAGTTCGTCTGTTTCTGTGTTCGGCCTAATATGGTTCTCAATCAGAGGCAGCTGTCAATCGTTGTCCCTGATTGGGAATCATATATAGGTGGCTTGTTTTGTGTTGGGGATTTGTGGGTGGTTGTTTCCTGTCTCTGTGT
>NW_019946229.1:0-3937 GCF_002910315.2 Salvelinus sp. IW2-2015 | reverse complement strand
GATATAAGTTGTTCAGACCAATGTGCTGCTCTAACATTTTAACACTGAGCCATGTGACTATACAGTAGCCTACATCTATAATCTACTGTAAAATCAGATGCTGCTTTAGGCTAAATACTATAGTTTTCTGTGTGTTTCAATTGGACAAATGGAAAGAGTTCCTACTGTATTCTAAATGGTGGTGTAGTGTATCTACAATGTGACCTCCCTAAATAATGCACAAGTTACATGTTAACTTCATTCATGAGGAGAGAATGCAGGAGACTAATAAAGCTGAAAATATAGATAACTTGTTAGGCAACAGATGGAGAAAACCTACACCAGTCAAGTGATTCATTTCAACAATAATCTTCATTTTAATGTGACTTTTCAAACAACAAGAGGGCTTAATTGGAGTCTATTTCTTCAGTGAAGGCCCATATAAATTAACTTAACTGTCTGAGCTAGGCTATGTGGGGGTGAAGGCCCATATAAATAACTTAACTGGCTGAGCTAGGCTATGTGGGGGCGAAGGCACATATAAATAACTTAACTGGCTGAGCTAGGCTATGTGGGGGCGAAGGCCCATATAAATAACTTAACTGGTTGAGCTAGGCTATGTGGGGGTGAAGGCCCAAATAAATAACTTAACTGGCTGAGCTAGGCTATGTGGCTGAACAGCATCTTTCACAAGAAAACAAAATGGCCTAATAGAAGAGGGATTTTTTTATTTATTAGGCCTACTTACAATTGGCCAGAAATGTACAGTACATAGTAGCATCCTACATGAATCAATAATTGAAAGAAAAAAGGTGATGTCTGTATCTGAATGTCTGTATCGGGATAGCCTGATCCTGATAGCCTGATCCTTTAACAACAGAACAAACAGATGGCTCGATGGAATTCAATCAGCTCATTTTGAAATGCGGTCTTATCCAGTGAGGGTACCGTTTTCTTATTAAGGGAGGAGAATTATCCACCTGGGCGGACTGTGAGAATATCACATTAAAACCAAATGATATCCTTAGGCATGCTGTAGTCTTCAGATCTGGTGGAGAAGTTGTCCCTCAGCTGCTTGATGAAATCTTCCAAATCGGCCTGGTCCCTCTGCCTGTCATTTCTTTAGTGTGCTGAAGTGCAGTAGTCTTCCAGAAGACAAGTCCAAATCCAGCAACTCAAGCTTCCTAGTAAAGGCCTCAAGTCCATGACTGTTTTCTGTCTTCCTTGTAACTACAGATTTAACCCGTTTAAGTTGAAGAATATCTCCAAAAAAAAGCAACATCTGAGAGGAATTCCTCAATTTCCAGAATACGAAGGTGGTCAGCTGCTGGCCCTCATTTAGCTTTTCTGACAATCCCACAACCTGGTCATGCAGCTGACAGAATGGCTCTGGAGCTTTTCCTTTACTCAGCCAGCGCACGTTGTTGTGAAGCAGGAGATCATCCTGAATGGCCTCCTCTGATTCTGTCACCAGCTTGAGGAAAAGACGGTGTTGTGTTGCTTGATGTCCCCTGACAAAGGTAATTATGCGCATGACTTTATCATACATCTTTCAGCTCAGCGTTTAGTCTGGTACACAGCACACTCTGATGGATGAGACAATGTAGACCATGTTTTAAGTTCTGGTACACAGCACACTCTGATGGATGAGACAATGTAAACCACTGTTTAGTCTGGTACACAGCACACTCTGATGGATGAGACAATGTAAACCATGTTTAGTCTGGTACACAGCACACTCTGATGGATGAGACCATGTAGACCATGTTTAGTCTGGTACACAGCACACTCTGATGGATGAGACAATGTAAACCATGTTTAGTCTGGTACACAGCACACTCTGATGGATGAGACAATGTAAACCATGTTTAGTCTGGTACACAGCACACTCTGATGGATGAGACAATGTAGACCATGTTAGTCTGGTACACAGCACACTCTGATGGATGAGACAATGTAAACCATGTTTAGTCTGTACACAGCACACTCTGATGGATGAGAACAATGTAACCATGTTTAGTCTGACACACAGCACACTCTGATGGATGAGACAATGTAGACCATGTTTAGTCTGGTACACAGCACACTCTGATGGATGAGACAATGTAAACCATGTTTAGTCTGGACACACAGCACACTCTGATGGATGAGACAATGTAGACCATGTTTAGTCTGGTACACAGCACACTCTGAGGATGAGACAATGTAACCATGTTTAGTCGGTACACAGCACACTCTGATGGATGAGACAATGTAAACCATGTTTAGTCTGGTACACAGCACACTCTGATGGATGAGACAATGTAAACCATGTTTAGTCTGACACACAGCACACTCTGATGGATGAGACAATGTAGACCATGTTTAGTCTGGTACACAGCACACTCTGATGGATGAGACAATGTAAACCATGTTTAGTCTGACACACTCTGATGGATGAGACAATGTAAACCATGTTTAGTCTGACACCAGCACACTCTGATGGATGAGACAATGTAGACCATGTTTAGTCTGGTACACAGCACACTCTGATGGATGAGACCATGTAAACCATGTTTAGTCTGGTACACTCTATGGATGAGACAATGTAAACCATGTTTAGTCTGGTACACAGCACACTCTGATGGATGAGACAATGTAAACCATGTTTAGTCTGACACACTCTGAATGGATGAGACAATGTAAACCATGTTTAGTCTGACACACAGCACACTCTGATGGATGAGACAATGTAAACCATGTTTAGTCTGGTACACAGCACACTCTGATGGATGAGACAATGTAGACCATGTTTAAGTCTGGTACACAGCACACTCTGATGGATGAGACAAGTAAACCATGTTTAGTCTGGTACACAGCACACTCTGATGGATGAGACAATGTAAACCATGTTTAGTCTGACACACAGCACACTCTGATGGATGAGACAATGTAAACCATGTTTAGTCTGGTACACAGCACACTCTGATGGATGAAGACAATGTAACCATGTTTAGTCTGGTACACAGCACACTCTTGATGGATGAGACAATGTAAACCATGTTTAGTCTGAACACACAGCACAATCTGATGGATGAGACAATGTAAACCAGGTTTAGTCTGGTACACAGCACACTCTGATGGATGAGACAATGTAAACCATGTTTAGTCTGGTACACAGCACACCTCTTGATGGATGAGGCAATGTAAACCATGTTTAGTCTGACACACTCTGATGGATGAGACAATGTAAACCATGTTTAGTCTGACACACAGCACACTCTGATGGATGAGACAATGTAAACCATGTTTAGTCTGGTACACAGCACACTCTGATGGATGAGACAATGTAAACCATGTTTAGTCTGGTACACAGCACACTCTGATGGATGAGACAATGTAAACCATGTTTAGTCTGGTACACAGCACACTCTGATGGATGAGACAATGTAAACCATGTTTAGTCTGACACACAGCACACTCTGATGGATGAGACAATGTAAACCATGTTTAGTCTGACACACAGCACACTCTGATGGATGAGACAATGTAGACCATGTTTAGTCTGGTACACAGCACACTCTGATGGATGAGACCAATGTAAACCAGTTTTAGTCTGGTACACAGCACACCTCTGATGGATGAGACAATGTAAACCATTGTTTAGTCTGGTACACAGCACACTCTGATGGATGAGACAATGTAGACACCATGTTTAGTCTGGCACACAGCACACTCTGAGGATGAGACAATGTAAACCATGTTTAGTCTGACACACTCTGATGGATGAGACAATGTAAAACCAGTGTTTAGTCTGGTACACAGCACACTCTGATGGATGAGACAATGTAAACATGTTTAGTCTGGTACGCAGCACACTCTGATGGATGAGACAATGTAAACCATGTTTAGTCTGACACACAGCATACTCTGATGGATGAGACAATGGTAAACCATGTTTAGTCTGGTACACAGCACA
>NW_019946228.1:54428-56172 GCF_002910315.2 Salvelinus sp. IW2-2015 | reverse complement strand
ATCCTTATACAATGATGACCCATTTACAGAGGAGTATAGAGTGCAGTGATGTGTCCTGTAAGGAGCATTGGTGGCAAATCTGATGGCCGAATGGTAAAGAACATCAAGCCGCTCGAGAGCACCCTTACCTGCCAATCTATAAATGCTTCTCCGTAATCTAGCATGGGTAGGATGGTAATCAGAATCTGGGTTCGTTTGCCTGCTGGGTTGAAAGAGGAGCGATCGCGATAGAGGAAACCAAGTCTAGATTTAACTTTAACCTCCAGCTTTGACATGTGCTGAGAGAAGGACAGTGTACCGTCTAGCCAAACTCCCAAAGTACTCATTTGAGGTGACTACCTCAAGCTCTAAACCATCAGAGGTAGTAATCACACCTACTGCCAGAGCTATGTTGTTGATGTAAATTGAGAAGAGCGTGGGGCCTCGGATCGAGCCTTGGGGTACTCCCTTGGTGACAGGCAGTGGCTGAGACAGCAGATGTTCTGACTTCATACACTGCACTCTTTGAGAGAGGTAGTAAGCAAACCAGACCAACAAGCCCTCAGAGACACCAATACTCCTTAGCCGGCCCACAAGAATGGAATGGTCTACCGTATCAAAAGCTTTTGCCAAGTCAATAGAATAGCAGCACAGCATTGCTTAGAATCAAGGGTAATGGTGACATCAGTGACACATCCATAACCTGAGCGGAAACCAGCTGGCATACCAGAGAGAATACTATAGACATCAAGAAAGCCAGTCAGTTGATTATTGACAAGTTTTTCCAACTCTTTCGATAAACAGGGCAACATATAAATGATTGTGTGCCGAAAACTCCCCATTTAAATAAAGGATGCACTGTTGCTTCCTTCCAAGCAATGGGAGGCTCCCCAGAGAGGAGAGACTGGTTAAAAAGGTCAGAGATAGTCTTGGCGATGATGGGTGCAGCAACCTTAAAGATGAAAGGGTCTAAACGATCTGACCCAGGTGTTTTTTTGGGGATCAAGTTTAAGGAACTCCTTTAGCACCTCAGACTCAGTGACTGCCTGCARGGAGAAACTTTGTAGCGGGACAGGGGAAAAAGAGGGAGGAGCATCGGTGCTAGTCACATTAGAAGGGGTGGGAGATGAGGAAATGTTGGACGGGCAAGGTAGCATGGCTGAGTCAAATAGGAATCCTGACTTAATGAAGTGCCGATTAACTTCTTGACGCACGGATCCCTTTAGCGGGATCATTTTTGTAAACAACCGCTGAATTGCAGAGCGCAAATTCAAAATAAAAAAATAAAAAAATCATCGTCCCGCGGGGGGATACACAATCCTGTAGAGGTTTTTAAAGACCTGAGAAAAAATCCTCCTCCACAGCTGCTCATGTCCCTTAATGTATAATTATGTGGTTGTTACTGACAAGAAGCACATGCTGAGCTCTTTAAAACCTCTTTCAGCTAGGGGCACTATTTTTATGTTTGGAAAATAACGTTCCAGTAAACGGACTATTTCTCAGGCCAGAATGTAGAATATGCATATAATTCACAGATTAGGATGAAACACTCTAAAGTTTCCAAAACTGTCAAATTGTCTGTGAGTATAACAGAACTGATTTTGCAGGCGAAACCTGAGGAAATCCAACCCGAAGTGCCTTTTATTTGGAAAAATCCCTGTTCCATTCTGCCATCTCCATTTAAAGGGGTTATCAACCAGATTCCTTTTCCCATGGCTTCCTCAGGCTGTGACCAGCTTTAGACAAGTTTCAACTCTCTGTGTTT
>NW_019946228.1:41313-53846 GCF_002910315.2 Salvelinus sp. IW2-2015 | reverse complement strand
CTAAAGTGCGCTAATGTGATTAGCATGAGGTTGTAGGTAACAAGAAAATTTCCCAGGACATAGACATATCTGACATGGCCGGAAAGCTTAAATTCTTGTTAATCTAACTGCACTGTCCAATTTACTGTAACTATTACAGTGAAATAAGACCATGCTATTGTTTGAGGAAAGTGTGCAGTTATGAACTTGAAAATGTATCAATAAACCAATTAGGCACATTTGGGCGGACTTGATACAACATTTTGAACAGTAATGTAATGGYTTATGGATCAGTCCAAGACTTTGCACATACACTGCTCCCATCTAGTGGCCAAAATCAACAGTGCACCTAGAGTACTAAGTCATATAATGGCCTTTCTCTTGCATTTGAAAGATGATGAAACATCCCAAAAATTGCATAATCTTTTACCAGATGTAATGTGTTATATTCTCCTGCATTAATTTCACATTTCCACARACTTCAAAGTGTTTCCTTTCAAATGGTACCAAGAATATGGATATCACTACAGACACCCTGGTTCGAATTCAGGCAATCACAACTGGCTGTGATTGGGAGTCCCTTGGGCGGTGCACAATTGGCCCAGCATCATCCGGGTACGGCCGGTGTAGGCCGTCATTGTAAATAAGAATTTGATCTTTATTAACTGTTTTGCCTTGTGAAATATATATATTTTTAAATATCCTTGCTTTTGGTCCTGAGTTAGATTTGGGTATGTCATTTTAGGCGAAAATTGAAAAAAGGGATTGAAAAAGCAAAGAAAATGGCACGCCATCCTTATGTCTGAAACACAGGCTTCCAGGTCAGGCAATTTTGGAGCTTCCCCATGTTTCAGTGAAACAGCACCACTGAGGAGCATCCTGCATCGTAGTTAAAATAATCACAGTACATACTGTTCTATTACTGTTCTATGATGTCAAAGGAAAAATGTTCGTTGTTTGAAGTAACGTCTTTGTTGTTGCAGGTCATGTTGTACTTCACATTACCGTCTCTGGAAAACAGACTGTATCAAATAAAATCAAAGTTACATGCACCGGATACAGGTGTAAAAGGTATAGGGAAATGATTACTTGCATATTTGCATAGTAGCAATATCAAAATGTGTCCAGATAAATATTGAATAAATATTTTATAATTATTAGAGGATTCTACACAGACACACTGGGTCATGTGAAATGAATGCTATAACCACCCCCCAGTCACATCTATCTAAGTGGCTGGGTCACTATTGTCTAAACATGTACACATGTTCATGAAATACAATAGGTAAATGGTACAATAGGTAAATGCCCCTAGACACACCTGGCTAACTTGATGGGCCATGTAATCATCTAGAGTATTTTGTTTTAGATGTGTAGCTAGCTAGCTAAACAATGAACCTAATGGTGCTTTCAAGACAACTGGGAACTTGGACAAACACAAGGTCAAATCAAGACGACAGTGAAGTTCAGNGATGATCTTCACCATTGATCTTGGCTATCATCGTCCACCACATGAAATATTATATGGGGAAACTTAGTAGTGTTAGTTGAAGAATGGATTAGTTGTAGTAGTGGCGATGCATTATTATAGTCCTGATTGGAAAATCATTCTTGGACATCCAATGGGTCGAATCAAAATCGCAGATATAAACATCTAAATCAGCATAAAGCTTCAGTATTTTGTTTGTGAAATAACCAGTTGGAATTGCAGGAGGTTTCTG
The DNA here is from genome assembly GCF_002910315.2 of Salvelinus sp. IW2-2015. Taxonomy (NCBI): domain Eukaryota; kingdom Metazoa; phylum Chordata; class Actinopteri; order Salmoniformes; family Salmonidae; genus Salvelinus; species Salvelinus sp. IW2-2015. The sequence goes on along the minus strand of NW_019946228.1, from coordinate 52,146 downwards.
TTGTCAATATAGGACCAATTGGGCAAATGTGACAGGACACTGTTCAGGGAATAACAGAACACAGATATCCCTGGATTACGAAGGCAACTTAATAACTTAACTGCCCGAGTATCGAATTGTACGATAACATTCAGACATTTGGTGGTTGTCTAGAGTTTCAGGATATGAGAATGAAAATCTAATTTCTAGATTCCCTTAGGCTACCACCAAGGATCAATCAACGCATTGCAACGCACGGTAGTCTTCCAACTAGGATAGGTGGGAAAAGGTGTGGAAAACATGATGCTTTTTCTCACGTGAGCTCTGAAAGCCTTGACTCTGTTGAACACAGGCACACATAATATAGGCAAACATGTGACATGATCACATGTATTGTGTTCCAAAAACATAGTTTTTCACATTGATTTCACGTTGAATTTAATCATTTGTTGATTTTTCCAATGTTAAATCCGTTTTGTTCTGTACAGGATAGCTCTGTTCTGGTTCTCTCCTGTTTCCTCACCCCTCTGCCATCTCTGACATCAGCCAATCCAAATTCCAATGCTGGTGTGGTAAAACAGGAACTCTTACTGACAGGTGTAAAGAGAATGGCTGGTTCCCTGGGCCAGAGGACAGAGACTCCCCTTTTAGGTGGTGTGTCGTGCGGATGTGTGTCGTGCATGTCGTGTCGGCGTATGTTTGTGTATGTGTGCGGTTGTGTGTGTATATTGTCTTTTTATTTATTATTTAATTAATTTTTTATTTTAACCAAGTAAGCTAGTTGAGAACAAAGTTCTCATTTACAACTGCACCCTGGCCAAGATAAAGCAAGGCAATGCGACACAAACAACACACAGAAGTTACACATGGAATAAAACAAACATACCATTTATTTTTTATTTTTCTATTTCACCTTTATTTAATCAGGTTAGGCAAGTTAGAGAACAAGGTTCTTCATTTTACAAATTGCGGAACCTGGCCAAGGATTAAACAAGCAGATATCGACACAATACAACAACACAGAGTTACACATGGCAGTAAAACAAAACATACAGTCAATAATTACAGTAGAAAATAGTCTATATACAATGTGAAGCAAATGAGGTGATAAGGGAGGTAAAAGGCAAAAAAAGGCCATAGTGTGCAGTTAATTAACAATATAGCAAGTAAAACACTGGATGGAGATTTGAGTGGAAGAATGTGCAAAAGTAGAGATAGAAATACGGGTTGCAAAGGAGCAAATAAATAAATACAGTAGGGAAAAGAGGGTAGTTGTTGGGCTAAATTTATAAGAATGGGCTATTGTACAGGTGCGTCAATTCTGTGAGCTGCTTCTGACAGCTGGATGCTTAAAGCTAGTGAGGAGATAGTGTTCAAAAGCTTTCAGAGATTTTTGCAGTTCGTATCCAATCATTTGGCAGCAGAGAACTGGAAGACAAGACAACAAGGAGAATTGGCTTTGGGGGTGGAACCAGGGAGATATACCATGCTGGAGCATGTGCTACAGGGGGGTGTTGCTATGGTGCACCAGTGAGCTGGATAAGGCAGGGCTTTACCTAGGCGAGACTTGTCAGATAACCTGGAGCCAGTGGTTTTGACGATCAAGTATTTGAGCGCAGGGGCCAATACCAAACGAGAGCTACAGGTCGCTAAAGGTGGGTATTGTAATGGGGCTTTGGTGACAAAAAACGGATGCACTGTGATAGACTGCATCCAGTTTGTGTGAGTAGGAGTTGTTGGAGGCTATTTTGTAAAATGACATCGCCGAAGCGAGGATAGTCAGTTTTTACGAGGGTATGTTTCCGGCAGCATGAGTGAAGGATTGCTTTGTTGCAAATAGGAAGCCGACTTTCTAGATTCAATTTTGGATTTAATGTGTAACGGTATGTTTGTGTATGTGTGCAGCGTGTGTGTTTTGTGTATGTGTGCCGGTGTGTTGTGGATGTGTGCGTGTGTGGCGCGGTTTTCGTTGAATGAACGTGTGTGTGAAATTGAGGGATATGTATGTCGATTCGTTGCGTATTCATTTACACCTATTAAACGGGCCAATAAAGCAGATAAAGCATAGCCTGTATGTACTGTTGTCTCACACAAAACCATGATAGCATCAGCTACTACGGCCCTGTGTAATATGCTGTACAGTAGACATGTGTCCACAGTATGAAATAAACAACAGCGACAAACCTTCACAGATGATGATCACTTATATTGTTCAGTTGCACAACAAGGTTCCAACCAAAATGTGACATTCCGGGCCTTTAAACCAATAGTAATATAGAAGCTACCATTCATATGGGCGCAGGTAGCCTAGTGGTCTTAGAGCGCGGGCCAGTTCAAAAAATCTTTGTTTTGTTTCTGCCCCCTAGAACAGGCAGGTTTAACCCACTGTTCCTCATTGTAAAAAGAATATGTCTCTTAACTTGACTTGCCTAGTAAATAAATAAATTATAGTACCCTATAGACGTCCCCCTGCCATATGTTTAAAAACATAATACTGTAGTACTCTGCACTACACAGCTGCAGAGAACTTTGGGGACTGTGTATGAGTATTGTGTGTGTACATGTGTACATTCACAATTCCTAGAACTGGCTTGTTCGTCTTCAGGTAAATTCGTTTTCACAGCGTTCAGGTGCAGTAGTCAGGGTTAATGCCACCAACCACTTAATAAGATTGGTGGTTTGGCCCTGGGCAGTTATTAACTATGGAAACATCGTTATATTACATACCTTCAAGAATCAGAGAGAGCTGCACAGCCAGGACGAATGCAGGCAGACCCATATGTCATTCACAAGGAAATCATTCCCACCCTCAGAGAAAGAAAAAGCAAGGAGAAGAGAAACAGAGAGACGGAGAGAGACAGAGAGACAGAGAGACAGACGAGAGCAGAGGTGGCCTGGCATTACTTGCCTTGATTGACTGATAAGCATTCTTACCTGAGAGGCCCTGAGGCATTCAATGTTAGAACACGCTTACAATGTACAACATAGTGTACAGGGGAACACACACCACGTCATGGGATTCACTGATAGAAACTACACATCCTGGGTTGTGGTTTTGGACAGAGCTGTTTGTATTCTATCATTAATTCCATTTTAAAGGTTTTCCACAATTCCAACAAATATTTCCCCAGTGATCATAGCACCCACAGAGTCAACTTAACACACAGAAAATGCACGCCCACCCACACTGCACACCACACACACACTAGCAACCACCCACACAACCACTAGGCACCCACCCACACACACACTAAACACAACGCACCCACCCACACCACACTAGCACGCACCACACACACACTAGCACCCACCCACACACACACTAGCACGCACCACACACACACTAGCACGCACGCCCACCCACAACACACTAGCACGCACCCCACACACCTAGCACGCACCACACACACACTAGCACGCACGCAACCACACACAGCACGCACCCACACACACACTAGCACCCACCCACACACACACTAGCACGCACCCACACACACACTAGCACGCACCCCACACACACTGGCACCACCCACACACACACCATAGCACGCGCACCCACACACACACTAGCACGCACCCACACACACTAGCACGCACCCACACACACACTACACGCACGCACCCACACTAGCACCACACACACACTAGCACGCACCCACACACCACTAGCACCCACCCACACACACACTAGCACCCACCCACACACACACTAGCACGCACCCACACACACACTAGCACGCACGCACCACACAACACACTAGCACGCACGCACCCACACACACACTAGACGCACCCACACACACACTAGCACGCACCCACCACACACACTAGCACGCACGCACCACACACACACTAGACCCACCACACCACACTAGCACGCACCCACACACACACTAGCCGCAACCCACACACACACTAGCACGCACCCAACACACACACACTAGCACGCACGCACCCACACACACACTAGTACGCACCCACACACACACTAGCACGCACCCACACACACACTAGCACGCACGCACCCACACACACACTAGCACGCACCCACACACACACTAGCACGCACGCACCCACACAACATAGCACCCACCCACACACACACATAGCACGCACCCACACACACACTAGCACGCACCCACACACACCACTAGCACGCACGCACCACACACACACTAGTACGACCCACACACACACTAGCACGCACCCACACACACTAGCACGCACGCACCCACACACACACTAGCACGCACCCACAACACACTAGCACGCACCCACACACACTAGCACGCACCCACACACACACTAGCACGCACCACACACACACTAGCACCACCCACCACACACTAGCACGCACCCACACACCTAGCACGCACCCACACACACACTAACACCACACACACTGCACCACCCACACACACACTAGCACGCACCACCACACACACTAGCACGCACCCACACACACACACAAAACCATCACTTCGCCAACTCCAAAAGGTCAGTCATCTAAAACAAGTGCGTTGAGTCACTCTTAGCTGGAACCTTTTCATATTTTAGAGTGAAAAAAAGACTGAAATGAAAATCATTTGTCATAATTTCCCCCTGGTTGGACAGAATGGAGCTCTGTGGCCAACCGGATGGCAGTGGATCAACGGGCGGCGCCGGGGTTGGGGCAACGATGACATTCCCGCCGTTCCTGCCAGCGGGGAGGACCTGGAGCGGTTGAGGTGGTGTGGCCAGTCAGAATACTGAGCACTGGAGTGAAATGGGACTGTCAGAGTGACGTATGACAGAAGACAAGAAGACAGAGATAGATATATATATAAAATTAGAGAGAGAGAGACAGAGAGAGACAGAGACAGAAGAGAGACAGAGACAGAGAGAGACAGAGACAGAGAGAGAGAGACAGAGAGAGAGACAGAGACAGAGAGACAGAGACAGAGAGAGAGAGACAGAGAAGAGTGAGACAGAGAGACAGAGAGAGAGAGAGAGAGAGACAGAGAGAGAGAGAGATATTTAATGTTCATGCACAGTGAAATGTCTTTCTTGCAAGCTCCAAACCGAACAATGCAGTAATCAATTTCAATGTAGCACAAAAAAGAACATAAGGTAGGACAAAAACACTTTTTTGCAATATACAGCAATATACAGGGTCAGTGGTAGGGGTAGATATGTATAGAGGTCAGGTGACTAGGCAACAGGATGTATGATAAACAGAGTAGCAGAAGTGTAAATTATGATTGATATTGTGAGTGTAGTGAGTGAGTGAGATGAGTGAGTGAGTGAGTGAGTGAGTGAGTGAGTGAGTGAGTGAGTGAGTGAGTGAGTGAGTGAGTGAGTGAGTGAGTGATGTGGTGTGTGTGTGTGTGTGTGTGTGTGTGTGGTGTGTGTGTGTGTGTGGTGTGTGTGTGTGTGGTGTGTGTGTGTGTGTGTGTGAGTGAGTGAGGTGAGTGAGTGAGTGAAGTGGTGAGTGAGTGAGTGAGTGAGTGAGTGAGTGAGTGAGTGAGTGAGTGAGTGAGTGAGTGAGTGAGTGAGTGAGTGAGTGAGTGAGTGAGTGAGTGAGTGAGTGAGAGTGAGTGAGTGTGTGTGTGTGTGTGTGTGTGTGGTGTGTGTGTATAGAGCAAAAATAACATACAAGGGTCAACTCAGATAGTCCTGTAGCCTTCTGTTAGCTATTATCAGTCTGATGGCTTGGGAGATAGAAGCTGCTCAGGAGCCTGTTGGTGTCAGACTTGATGCACCGGTACCGCTTGCCGTGCAGCAGCAAAGAGGACAGTCTATGGCTTGGGTGGCTGGAGTCTTTAATGATTTTTCGTGACTCCTGATATAGAGGTCCTGGATGGCAGAGAGCTTTGCCCCAGTGATGTACTGGGTTGTCTGCACCACCATATGTATCGACATGTGATCGAGGGTAGTGCTGTTGCCATACCAWGCATTGATCAAGCCAGTCAAGATGCTCTCATTGGTCCAGCTGTAGAACTTTTTGAGGATTTGAGGGACAATGCCAAACCTTCTCAACTTCCTGAGGGGGATAAGGGTCTTTCCTTAGTGATGTAGACACCAAGGAACTTGAAGCTCTCGATCCGCTCCACTGCAGCCCATCATTGTGGATGGGGGCGTGCTTGCCCACCGTTTCCTGTGGTCCACGATCAGCCCCTTGGTCTTACTGATGTTGAGGGAGAGATTGATGTCCTGCAACACACTGTCAGGTCCCTGACCTTCTCCCTATAGGCTGTCTCATCATCACTGGTGATCAGGCCTACCACCGTTGTGTCATCATCAAACTTGATGATGGTGTTGGCGTCATGCATGGCCATGCAGTTGTGGGTGAACAGGGAATACAAGCGGGGACTAAGCACGCACCCTTGTGGGGCCCCCGTGCTGAGGGTCAGCGTGGCAGAGGTGATGTTGACTACCCTCACCACCTGGGGTCGGCCCGTCAGGAAGTCCAGGATCCAGTTGCAGAGGAAGGTACTTATTCCCAGGGTCCTAAGCTTGGTGACGACAATGGTGTTGAACGCTGAGCTATAGTTAATTAACAGCATTTTCACATAGGTATTCCTCTTATCTAGGTGGGTGAGGGCAGTGTGGAGTGCACTTGAGATTGCGACGTCTATGGATCTGTTGGGGCGGTATGCAAATTGAAGTGGGTCTAGGGTGTCTGGGATGATGGAGTTGATGTGTGCCATAACCAGCCTTTCAAAGCACTTCATGATTACAGATGTGAGTGCTACAGCGCAGTAGTTGTTGTGGCATGAAGCCTTAGAGTTCTTGGGAACAGGAATGATGATAGTCATTTTAAGACATGGGGATTACAGTCTGGGACAAGGAGTGCTTGAAAATTATACATGCCAGCTGATCTGCGCATGTTCTGAGAACACGCCCTGGAATATCGTCCGGCCCTGTGGCCTTGCGAGTGTTGACCTGGTTAAAGACCTTACTCACGGCGGCTTCAGAGAGCGAGATCACCCAGTACTCTGGGTCGGTGGGGTCCCTCATGCACAGTACGGTGTTGTTATTGTCGAGGCCTGTATAAAATGCATTGAGTTCATCTGGAAGAGAGACATCATTGGACAGATCACGGCTGGGTCTTCCTTTGTAATCCGTAACGGACTGTAGCCCCCGCCACAGGCGGCGGGAGTCTGAGCCTGTGTAATGTGATTCCACCGTATTCCTATGTTGTTCTTTTGCTTGTTTGATGACTCTGCGGAGGTCACAGAGGGACTTCTTGTACGTGTTTCTGTCCTCAGCCGTAGCCTCAGGGTTGTCTGCGATAGCTCTATGTGCAGTAGCCCTGTCCTTTAGCATAGCGCCAAACCCCAGGGCTTCTGATTGGGGAAGCAACAAACCTTCACTGTGAAGACAACGTGGCCGATGCATTTCCTTATGATATTGGTGACGGAGGTGGTTAGCAAAGCAGTCCTGTAGCATAATCTCTGATTCTGAAGATAATTTCTCAAAGGAGCAAGTCACGGGTACTTCCTGTTTGAGCTTCGAGCTTGTAAACAGGAAGCAGGAGTCATGATCTGATTTGCTGAATGGTGGACGAGGGAGGGCCATGTATGCTTGCTTGTGGGTAGAGTAACAGTCTAGGACTTTATAGTCCCCAATGGCGAAGGAGATGTGTTGATGGAAGTTGGGCATCGTGTGTCTTAATGACGCRGAATTAAAATTGCTGGCGACAAGAAAGGCAGCCTCCRGATRTAAWTGTTCCTGCTTGTTTATAGCCTCATACAGTTTGTTAAGTTCTAGCTTGTTATATTTCTTGTCCTGARGTGGAATGTATACAACAGCTGAAAACTCCTTCAGGAGGTAGAAGGGTCAGAATTTGACCGACAGGTATTCCACGAAGGGTGAACAATGGGTCGAGACTACCACTGCGCTCGAGTCAGCAAACCATTTGTTGTTGATAAGGAGGCAAATCCCTCCCCCTCTCGATTTACCTTACTCTACTGTCCTGTCCGATCGGTGAATGGAGAATCCATCGAGCTGGATAGCCATGAGGGGTATCTTGTCCGAAAGCCATGCTTCAGAAAAGCAGAGGATTTTGCAGTTACGAGAATCTCGTTGGTAGTAAATCCGCGATCAGAGGTCATCCATCGTATTATCAAGTTACTGTACTGGAAAATAGAATGGAGTGAAGAGGTGTCCGGTTTTCCGTTAATCTGGTCAGGAACCTCTGCTGCCTCTGTAACCGAAGCATTTCCTCTGAATTACAGAAAGAGCCCAGGGCAGAATGAGAGAGATAGAGGGAACTGGCATGTGGGGTCGGCTGCAGCCTTCAAACATGTGTGTGTGTTCATGTCAAGGACGCACGCACACAGACGGACGGATGGAAAGGCATACAGACAGACATTGTCTGGAACAAATATGTCTGGAAAAATAAGGAACAATTAGTCAATCACTCTGTGATTATATCCGCTATTATCACATTAACAACAGCCTTCCAATAGGCCTGAGATAGGACCAACGGTCTGTAAGGGTAAGCTCAGAGGAACATGACCTGAACCTAAGTTATAGTATGCCTGGCTTAGGAGTCTGTCAATAACACTGTCTACTTTTACTTGCTCAAAAAATATTTTTTCACATGATCACTTCTCCAGAAACCAGACAGAAAGGAAACACACATTTAAACACATGAGTTCCGCTAGACTCTCTCATAAAGGTCATCTTTCAGACATAAACATTTCTGTACGTGTCAGATATGAAATATATAACTGTTTCACTTTCTTCCTTCTCACTATAGCTAAGTGTTTCCTTTCTCTCATCGCACTCTCCCCTGCCACACACTATCTCCCCAGTGCCCAGCTGTTGGCTATTTTACTTACCAGCTAGCTACCTCTCTCATCGCACTCTCCCCTGCCACACACTATCTCCCCAGTGCCCAGCTGTTGGCTATTTTACTTACCAGCTAGCTACCTCTCTCATCGCACTCTCCCCTGCCACACACTATCTCCCCAGTGCCCAGCTGTTGGCTATTTTACTTACCAGCTAGCTACCTCTCTCATCGCACTCTCCCCTCCACACACACTATCTCCCCAGTGCCCAGCTGTTGGCTATTTTACTTACCAGCTAGCTACCTCTCTCATCGCACTCTCCCCTCCACACACACTATCTCCCCAGTGCCCAGCTGTTGGCTATTTTACTTACCAGCTAGCTACCTCTCTCATCGCACTCTCCCCTGCCACACACTATCTCCCCAGTGCCCAGCTGTTGGCTATTTTACTTACCAGCTAGCTACCTCTCTCATCGCACTCTCCCCTCCACACACACTATCTCCCCAGTGCCCAGCGTTGGCTATTTTACTTACCAGCTAGCTAGCTCCTCTCTCATCGCACTCTCCCCTCCACACACACTATCTCCCCAGTGCCCAGCTGTTGGCTGTTTTACTTACCAGCTAGCTACCTCTCTCATCGCACTCTCCCTCCACACACACTATCTCCCCAGTGCCCAGCTGTTGGCTTTTACTTACCAGCTAGCTACCTCTCTCATCGCACTCTCCCCTCGCCACACACTATCTCCCCAGTGCCCAGCTGTTGGCTATTTTACTTACCAGTAGCTACCTCTCTCATCATGCGTTCTCCCTCCACACACTCTCTCTCTCCAGTCCCCAGCTGTTGGCTATTTTACTTACCAGTAGCTACCTCTCTCATCATGCGTTCTCCCCTCCACACACTCTATCTCCAGTCCCAGCTGTTGGCTATTTTACTTACCAGCTAGCTACCTCTCTCATCATGCGTTCTCCCTCCACACACTATCTCCCCAGTCCCCAGCTGTTGGCTATTTTACTTACCAGTAGCTACCTCTCTCATCATGCGTTCTCCCTCCACACACTTATCTCTCCAGTCCCCAGCTGTTGGCTATTTTACTTACCAGCTAGCTACCTCTCTCATCATGCGTTCTCCCTCCACACACTCTCTCTCCCCAGTCCCCAGCTGTTGGCTATTTACTTACCAGTAGCTACCTCTCTCATCATGCGTTCTCCCTCCACACACTCTCTCTCCAGTCCCCAGCTGTGGCTATTTTACTTACCAGCTAGCTACCTCTCTCCATCATGCGTTCTCCCTCCACACACTATCTCCCCAGTGCCCAGCTGTTGGCTATTGTACTTACCAGTAGCTACCTCTTCTCATCATGCTTCTCCCTCCACACACTATCTCCCCAGTGCCCAGCTGTTGGCTATTTTACTTACCAGTAGCTACCCCTCTCATCATGCGTCTCCCTCCACACCCACTATCTCCCCAGTCCCCAGCTGTTGGCTATTTTACTTACCAGTAGCACCTCTCTTCATCATTGCGTTCTCCCTCCACACACTCTCTTCCAGTCCCCAACTCTTGGCTCCTTGGGCACTTCATGGCTTGGTTTCCATGTTGGTTGCCCCACCGCCTTCTCTCTCCCACACACACTGCCTTGCCCCCTCCCCTCCCGCCCCGTGCCACTGCTCCCTGTATTGACGGGGATAATTGTCCCTGAATGGATGTGCAGATTCCCATGGATGTCAGTCGAGGCCCTTGGCCTGTTCCCTGCATCCCTCCCCTGCCTCTCCTCCCACCCTCTCTCACTCCACGCAATAGAGATTAGGAAACGGGGAGAGAGAAGAGAAAGGAGGGAAACAGAGAGAGGGGAGGAAGAAGGAGAGGTGGTAGGGTTGCCATTGAAACGGGCTCATCTGTGTCCACCCGCAATCTCTCCAGAGATGTCACCAAGAATAAATAAAATAAAATAAAAAGTATTCTGAAAAGTGCATATGGATACATCAATAAGGGTCTAGTTCACTCTATATCTCGTCACTCTATATCTAGTCACCTCTATAATCTAGTCAGTATATTTAGTCACTCTACATCTATCAACTCT
>NW_019946228.1:33813-38813 GCF_002910315.2 Salvelinus sp. IW2-2015 | reverse complement strand
TATCACTATAACAACCCTCACAGCCCAGTACACCATATCACTATAACAACCCTCACAGCCCAACACCATATCACATATAACAACCCTCACAGCCCAGTACACCATATCACTACAACAACCCTCACAGCCCAGTACACCATACTCCACCTATAACAACCCTCACAGCCCAGTACACCATATCACTATAACAACCCTCACAGCCCAGTACACATATCACTATAACAACCCTCACAGCCCAGTACACCATATCACTATAACAACCCTCACAGCCCAGTACACCATATCACTATAACAACCCTCACAGCCAGTACACCATATCACTAATAACAACCCTCACAGCCCCAGTACACATATCACTATAACACCCTCACAGCCCAGTACACCATATCACTATAAAACCCTCACAGCCCAGTACACCATATCGCTATAACAACCTCACAGCCCAGTACACCATATCGCTATACAACCCTCACAGCCCAGTACACCATATCGCTATTAACAACCCTCACAGCCCAGTACACCATATCGCTATAACAACCCTCACACCATACACCATATCACTATAACAACCCTCACAGCCCAGTACACCATATCACTATAAACAACCCTCACAGCCCAGTACACCATATCACTATAACAAACCCTCACAGCCCAGTACACCATATCACTATAAACAACCCTCACAGCCAGTACACCATATCGCTATACAAACCCTCACAGCCCAGTACACCATATCACTATAACAACCCTCACAGCCCAGTACACCAATATCCTAAACAACCCTCACAGCCCAGTACACCATATCACCTATAACAACCCTCACAGCCAGTACACCATATCACTATAACAACCCTCACAGCCCAGTACACCATTATCACTATACAACCCTCACAGCCCAGTACACCATATCCCTATAACAAACCCTCACAGCCCAGTACACCATATCGATATAACAACCCTCACAGCCCAGTACACCATACACTATAACAACCCTCACAGCCAGTACACCATATCACTATAACAACCCTCACAGCCCAGTACACCATATCACTATAACAACCCTCACAGCCCAGTACACCATATCACTATAACAACCCTCACAGCCAGTACAATATCACTATAACAACCTCACAGCCCAGTACACCATATCACTATAACAACCCTCACAGCCCAGTACACCATATCACTATAACAACCCTCACAGCCAGTACACCATATCACTATAACAACCCTCACAGCCCAGTACACCATAGCATCACACACAGCCAGATATTCATTTCCCTCTTGGAAGAACTGGTAATGAGGTTAATTTGAGGTGAGGTTGATGGTGAGGCTGGGAGCCAAACCTCACTGGTTCCAAACGTCCCAAACTCTCCCTAGAATCACTGCAGTCGACTTGAAGGGAGCTCCAAACACAATTACCACTTGGTCTTGGAATGGGCTCAGAGTGGCTGCTTTAAGGGTTGTTGTCGTATGAGAGGAAGTATAGAGTTTTAGGGTAGCTGACTAGTCACTGTCTCTGTCTCTCTCTCTTTTTCACCACCACACACACCACACACACACACACACACACACACACACACACACACACACACACACACACACACACACACACACACACAAAATGCATAATAAACACACAACATATCTGTATGATCCACAGCCCAGAGTTGTTAGCAAGTAGAGAGTTAGTAGACATGTTTCTCAACGACTGCATGTGTCTGAGCATATCTGATCATATTTACCAACAAACACAGGGCGAATGTTACTCCTGCCTGCCTGGGCTCATTAAGCCTAGCCAAGCAGTAGGGCTCTGTCCCAAATGACACCATATTYCCTATTTAGTGCACTACTTTCAACCAAAGCCCTATGKGTCCTGGCCAAATGTACTGCACTCAACAGGGAATAGGATGCCATTGGCGACAGAGCCTAGCYCTCACTGCCAAGTCCTGCCCACAGCCYTGGAACCAGGACCTAACCAATGCTGTTGTCACAGCAACCCTGCATCCCAGAGCAAATGGGGAAGGTGGTGGGGGGTGGCATGATGTCATCCTGTGGCACTGTAGGGGCCAATCAAACCTTGAGAAAATTATGTCACCTTTTGTTGCGACGGTCCATTCAGCCCTATAGAGGAGCAGTGAATTGAGAGCTGCAGAGAGGTCACTCTTCCCCCTGAGTTGTGTGTGAGAAAGACAACAAAAAGAGGAGAAGGGGAAAAAGGAGGCAGGCAGGCAGGAGCAGGGAGAAGCATTGTGGACATGCTAATGGTGTTGACCGTGGGGCAGGCCCATAAAGATGTCATGAAACACAACTTCCAAAACAACGGTGCCAAGCCCCCTCCTCCGCCCTGCCATCCAGCTCCTTCATAAGATCCCTCGAAACGCTTTGAACTTGTCAGAAATCTGTCAAGCGCATGTACAAAAGGCTAAAGCACAGTGCAATGGAGCCGTGCTCGGCTTCGCTTTGTTTTATCTCACAGAGTAGACAACAATAAACAAGCCCTCTTGAGGGATAATTGCTACCCCCCCAACAGCACCATTCCTCCCTCAACAGCACCACAAAAAGCCCTCCCCATACCACCTAATAACCCCCATCCCTATATCCCATCCCCCCACATGGTAGATGTGCAAAATATGAATGTGCAAGTAGAGATACTGGGGTGCAAAGGAGCAAGATAAATAAATAAATACAGTATGGGGATGAGGTAGTTGGATGGGCTATTTACAGATGGGCTATGTACAGGTGCAGTGATCTGTGAGCTGCTCTGACAGCTGGTGCTAAAGCTAGTGAGGGAGATATGAGTCTCCAGCTTCAGTGATTTTTGCAGTTCGTTCCAATCATTGGCAGCAGAGAGAACTGGAAGGAAAGGCGGCCAAAGGAAGAATTGGCTTTGGGAGGGTGACCAGTGAGATATACCTGCTGGAGCGCGTGCTACGGGTGGGTGCTGCTATGGTGACAGTGAGCTGAGATAAGGCGGGGCTTTACCTAGCAGAACTTGTATATGACTTGGAGCAGTGGGTTTGGCGACGAGTATGAAGCGAGGGTCAGCCAACGAGAGCATACAGCTCGCATTGGTGGGTAGTATATGGGGCTTTGGTGACAAAACGGATGGCACTGTGTAGACTGCATCCAATTTGTTGAGTGTTGGAGGCTATTTTGTAAATGACATCGCCGAAGTCGAGGATTGGTAGGATGGTCAGTTTTACGAGGGTATGTTTGGCAGCATGAGTGACGGATGCTTTGTTGGCGAAATAGGAAGTTGATTCTATATTTAATTTTGGATTTGAGATGCCTTAATGTGAGTCTGGAAGGAGAGTTTACAGTCTAACCAGACACCTAGGGTTTGTAGTTGTCCACATATTCTAAGTTCAGAACCGTCCAGAGTGGTGATGCTGGACGGTCGGGCAGCTGCAGGCAGCGATCGGTTGAAGAGCATGCATTTATTTTACTTGCATTTAAGAGCAGTTGGAGGCCACGGAAAGAGAGTTGTATGGCATTGAAGCTCGTCTGGAGGTTAGTTAACACAGTGTCAATGAAGGGCCAGAGGTTATACAGAATGGTGTCGTCTGCCGTAGAGGTGGATCAGAGAAACACCAGCAGCAAGAGCGACATCGTTGATATATACAGAGAAAAGAGTCGGCCCGAGAATTGAACCCTGTGGTACCCCCATAGAGACTGCCAGAGGTCCGGACAACAGGCCCTCTGATTTGACACACTGAACTGTCTGAGAAGTAGTTGGTGAACCAGGYGAGGCAATCATTTGAGAAACCAAAGCTGTTGAGTCTGCCGATAACAATGTGGTGATTGACAGAGTCGAAAGCCTTGGCCAGGTCGATGAATACGGCTGCACAGTAATGTCTCGTATCGATGGCGGTTATGGTATCGTTTAGGACATTGAGCGTGGCTGAGGTGCACCCATGACCAGCTCTGAAACCAGATTGCATAGCGGAGAAGGTACGGCGTGATTCGAAATGGTCGGTAATCTGTTTGTTAACTTGGCTTTCGAAGACCTTAGAAAGGCACGGTAGGATAGATATAGTTCTGTAGCWGTTTGGGTTTAGAGTGTAAATGGGGAGGCTTGGGCGAGGTGCTGTRGKGGGTGCAGGGCTGTTGATCGGGGTAGGGGTAGCCAGGTGGAAAGCATGGCCAGACGTAGAAAAATGCTTATTGAAATTCTCAATTACAGTGAATTTATCTGTGGTGACAGTGTTTCCTAGCCTCAGTGCAGTGAGCAGCTGGGAGGAGATACTCTTATTCTCCATGGACTTTACAGTGTCCCAGAACTTTTTTGAGTTTGTGCTACAGGATGCAATTTTTTTTTTCTAACTGCCTGTGTATATTGGTTCCTAACTTCACTGAAAGAATGCATATCACGGCGGCTATTTGATGCTCATGCAGAACACCACAGGATGTTTTTGTGCTGGTCAAGGGCAGTCAGGTCTGGAGAGAACCAAGGGCTATATCTGTTCCTGGTTCGTAAAACACCATCAGGTAAACCAGGTAAAACACCATCCTGTGCATCACTCATCATATTTCCAGATTAACACCATCAGGTAAACCAGGTAAAACACATCCTGTGCATCACTCATCATATTTCCAGATTAACACCATCAGGTAAACCAGATCAACACCAGGTAAACCAGGTAAACACCATCCTGTGCATCACTCATCATATTTCCATAGATTAAACACCATCAGGTAAACCAGGTAAACACCATCCTGTGCATCACTCATCATATTTCCAGATTAACACCATCAGGTAAACCAGGTCACAACATCCTGTGCATCACTCATCATATTTCCAGATTAACACCATCAGGTAAACCAGGTAAACACCATCCTGTGCATCACTCATCATATTTCCAAGATTAACCACATCAGGTAAAACCAGGTGAACACCATCCTGTGCATCACTCATCATATTTCCAGATTACACACAATCAGGTAAACCAGGTAAACACCATCCTGTGCATCACTCATCATATTTCCAGGTAAACAAC
>NW_019946228.1:19039-30848 GCF_002910315.2 Salvelinus sp. IW2-2015 | reverse complement strand
TAAGGCTGACAGAGTTGCAGGAGACGGGGAGAGGTGACAGGGGACGATGACGAAGGAGAGAAGACAAGAGACGAGAAAAAGATGACAGAGGAGAGAAGAGGAGAGAGAGAGACAGAGAGAGAGAGAGACAGAAGAGCAGAGAGAGAGAGATAAGAGAGAGAAGAGAGACAGAAGAGAGAAAAGAGACAGAGAGAAAGATTGAAGAGAAAGAGAAAGAAGAGAGAGAGAAGAGAGACAGAAGAGAAGAGAGAGAGACAGAGAGAGAGAGAGAGACAGAGAGAGAGAGACAGAAGAGAGAAAGAGAGAGAGAAAAAGGACCACGTGAACTGATCTATCCACTCACCATCCTGTGCATCACTCATCATATTTCCAGGTAAACACCATCAGGTCCAGAGTAAACAGTACACAGGTACAGGTAAACACCATCCTGTGCATCACTCATCATATTTTCCAGAAACACCATCAGGTAAACCAGGTAAACACATCCTGTGCATCACTCATCATATTTCCAGATAACACCATCAGGTTAAACCAGGTAAACCACCATCCTGTGCATCACTCATCATTTCCAGGTAAACACCATCAGGTAAACCAGGTAACCCATCCTGTTGCATCACTCATCATATTTCCAGATTAACACCATCAGGTAACCAGGTAAACACCATCCTGTGCATCACTCATCATATTTCCAGATTAACACCATCAGGTAAACCAGGTAAACACCATCCTGTGCATCACTCATCATATTTCCAGATTAACACCATCAGGTAAACAGGTAAACACCATCCTGTGCATCACTCATCATATTTCCAGTAAACACCACCAGTAACCAGGATAAACCAGGTAACCAGGTAAACACCATCCTGTGCATCACTCATCATATTTCCAGGTAAACACCATCAGGTAAACAGGTAAACCAGGTAAACACCATCCTGTGCATCACTCATCATATTTCCAGTGTAACACCATCAGATAACCAGGTAAACACCATCCTGTGCATCACTCATCATATTTCCAGAATAACACCATCAGGTAAACCAGGTAAACACCATCCTATGGCATCACTCATCATATTTCCAGATTAACACCATCAGGGTAAACCAGGTGAACACCATCCTGTGCAATCACTCATCATATTCCAGATTAACACCATCAGGTAAACCAGGTAACACCATCCTGTGCATCACTCATCATATTCCAGATTAACACCATCAGGTAAACCAGGTAAACACCATCCTGTGCATCACTCATCATATTTCCAGTAAACCGATCCCAGGTAAACCAGGTAAACACCATCCTGTGCATCACTTCATCATATTTCCAGGATAACACCATCAGGTAAACCAGGTAAACACCATCCTGTGCATCACTCATCATATTTCCAGATTAACACCATCAGGTAAACCCAGCGTAGGAACACCATCCTGATGCATCACTCATCATATTTCCAGGTAAAACACATCAGAAACCGGTAAACCAGGTAAACACCATCCTGTGCATCACTCATTCATATTTCCAGGTAAACACTCAGTAACCAGGTAAACCAGGTAAACACCATCCTGTTGCATCACTCATCATATTTCCAGGTAAACCAGATTGATAGTGATAAGCCAACTAATACGACTGTGTCATGAATCATGACAGGTACTGTATCTTATTATGTCTCCTGGAACTGTTCTCTGGTGACATTTCCCATTCACAAGCCTCTCACTGTCAACTTCAACAGTGACTCAATAATGGTTGGTTTAATGAACGATATTAACTCAATAATGTTTGGTTTAATGAACGATATGGACTCAATAAAGAAGACCACCAAAAACCCTGACATTTCCATCCCTAACTATAACATTTTCCGACAAGATAGAACTGCCAAAAGGGGGCGTGTTTGCAATTCTACTGCAGAGATAGCCGCAGAGTTCTTGTCATGCTATCCAGGTCTGTACCCAAAACAATTCGAGCTTCTACTTTTAAAAATCCACCTTTCCAGAACAAGGTCTCTCACCGTTGCCGCTTGCTATAGACCACCCTCTGCCGCCAGCTGTGCCGCTGGACACCATATGTGAATTGATTGCCCCCCATCTATCTTCTGAGCTCGTGCTGCTTAGTGACCTAAACTGGGACATGCTTAACACCCCGCCTTCCTACAATCTAAGCTCGATGCCCTTCAATCTCACACAAATGATCATGAACCCACCAGGTACAACCCCCAAATTTGTAAACACGGGCACCCTCATAGATATCATAGATATCATCACAACCAACTTGCCCTCCAAATACCACCTCTGCTGTTTTTCAACCAAGATCTCAGCGATCACTGCCTCATTGCCTGCATCCGTAATGGTCTGCGGTCAACACGAACCACCCCTTATCACTGCTCAACGCTCCCTCAAACACGCACTTTCAGCCCTGGGTATCCTCGGAACCTAGGATATTGACCTCATCCCGTCAGTTAGAGGATGACCTGTTTATTCTTTAAAAAGGCCCCTCCTCCCATCGTAAATAAGCCTTGCCCCATAAAAAAAAAAAAGTTCTGGAAATATGATGAGTGATGCACAGGATGGTGAGTGGATAGATCAGTTCACGTGGTCCTTTTTCTCTCTCTCTTTCTCTCTTCTGTCTCTCTTCTGTCTCTCTTTCTCTCTCTCTTCTGTCTCTCTTTCTCTTCAATCTTTCTCTCTGTCTCTTTCTCTCTTCTGTCTTTCTTTCTCTCTCTTATCTCTCTCTCTCTCTCTTCTGTCTCTCTCTCTCTTCTGTCTCTCTTTCTCGCTCTCTTCTGTCTCTCTTTCTCTTCTCTCTCTCTTCTGTCTCTTTCTTTCTCTCTCTTGTCTGTCTCTCTTTCTCTTCTGTCTCTCTCTTCTGTCTCTCTTTCTCTCTCTTCTGTCTCTCTCTTCTGTCAATTCAATTCAATTCAATTTGCTTTATGGGCATGATCTAACAATGTACATATTGCCAAAGCCTATTTTGGATATTTACAATATAAAACAGAAAAATTAGAATCAAAATTGTCAGCGGGACAACAGTAACAACATTAACCAAGTGTCAAAATAACCATACATTCAACAATAACAATAAGCATACAGTAGAGTACATGTGMAGGTTGATTGGTCTGTCAGACACCCACAGCTCTCTGCGTCCTCCCCCAACAAGACGGGTAGCCTACTCTCATCAGAGAGGTCTTTGAAACCTTGAATAAGGGTTTTATTTTACAATCTGCATCAAACCAGTTGTCATCTGTGATCTTTTTTGTTTTGTTTTTTATCAATTTCAATTGTGCTTCTTTTGCCGTTTGCCTGAATATATAGTTGATGTTTTGTACTGCTAGATTGATGCCTTCTTTACTGTGAGTGAATGTGGTATCCAGAAAGTTATCTAAGAGTGTTTGGATATTTTGGTTACAGGTTGCTTTCTGGTATTCTTCTGTGCTGTTTTGGGCACAAATGTATGAATTTCTGATGTTGTACAGCTTACTGGGCTGTGAATGTGTGGTTGTTTCCATGTCTGTTCTTTTGAGGAACAATGTAATTTGGCTGTGATCAGACAGAGGTGTTAGTGGCTTGACAGTGAATGAGCTGAGAGAGAAGGGGTCAATGTCTGTGATCATATAGTCTACTGTACTGTGGCCAAGAGGTGAGCAGTAGGTGAATCTCTCTCTCTCTCTCTCTCTCTCTCTTCAATTCAATTCAATTCAAGGGGCTTTATTGGCATGGGAAACATGTGTTAACATTGCCAAAGCAAGTGAGGCAGATATTATACAAAAGTGAATAAACAATAAAAATTAACAGTAAACATTACACATACAGAAGTTTCAAAACAAATAAAGACATTACAAATGTTATACTATATATATACAGTGTTGTAACAATGTACAAATGGTTAAAGCACACAAGTTAAAATAAATAAGCATAAATATGGGTTGTATTTACAATGGTGTTTGTTCTCCTCTCTCTCTCTCCTCTCTCCTCTCTCCTCTCTCTCTCTTCTCTCTCTCTCTCTCTCTTCTCTCTCCTCTCTCTCTCTCTCTCTCTCCTCTCTCTCTCTCTCTCTCTCTCTCTTCTGTCTCTTCTGTCTCTCTTTCTCTTCTCTCTCCCTTCTCTCTCTCTCTCTCTCCTCTCTCAATTCTTCTCATTGTCTCTCTCCTGCCTCTCTCTGTAATGTCATAACCCATCATGTGAGTGGGAGGGAAATTCTAGGGGAATTTCCCTGTGCTGACCAAGACAGTGAGAGTACTATTATGACATGTAGCACTTCTCTGTGAACACTGTACACACTCAGTACACTTAACCTGTCATAGGTTTTGTTCTTCAACCTAGTAGAAAACATTTACAATATATATATATATATATTGTTTAAACAGTAGTAGTAACTCAACCTCCTACACAATAACAGTCTTGACCATGTTATGTTAAGGTCAGAGAAAGGGTGATCTCTATGTGACCTAATGGGAAATATTTACATTACTGTTGGTTTCTTACTCTAACAGACTCTTTCACACAGTGGGTAAATATTCTTAATGGTATTTCCTGACCTTCAAATGGCAGGTTCTGTCATTTTGAGAAAAGATCCCTGATTGTATAATAATAGAGTATTTATGCTTTTTAATCCCCAAGGGGACATTTGTTCACACTTTATTTGGATAGTCTGGGTTTTCCATCTGTAGATTCTCTACATGGTCAGTGGCGATTTTAGCATGTCAATCTTGGTGTGGCAAACTCCCTAAAATGGTTTAAGATGTGTGCCAGCAAAGACACTAACACAACACTAAACAATACATTCATTGCACTATAACGGTGACAAACGGTGCCCACAAACTGTTGGGGCCCAACATTAAACTGTCCCAATGGCAGAGCTGCCTTGTCTAGCAGCGAAACAATGAATTCAGCCTTGTTTACTGGCTTTACAAAATATATAGCTGATATGGCTGACTTGATTAAACAAATGTGGTTTCTACTGACAATTGAGATGTACAAACTATGGCATAAGGGAACGATGAGTGAATAAGAGGCATTCCGTAATTTCAATTAAGACATTAATGAGCGAGCGACGAAGGACGTAGTCAATAACTGTGTTCAGCACTTTTGAAATGTACAGCGACAGAATGCAGAACATGGGCTGCTCTTACAGTATTTTCCCTGGACACCAAGTCAGAACCGTAGGATAAATAAAGGGGGCATATAAGCAGACAATGAAACCTCTTACAATATCAGATGATGACATTTCTCAAAAACAGGTTATAGGCTACATATGCAGCACCACCGAGTCAGAACAGTAACGTTGGCGAAGGGGTAAATAGACCAAACTATTAGGGGAGGCACATGGGCTACTAACAGCTTACTACACAATATACAGTTAGTATTACTTTCTTAGCTACAGCCTACTTATCTCCCTAGCATATTCCATCATTTATGCAGTAGCATATAAGACATTTTGGACTCACCTTGGCTTGTGATGTGCTCACTTAAACATGAAGGTGGCGCGGTGGTTTTGTCGTCAAACTTTGTCATCAAATTCTGTCATTCTCTGGATTTATGGTGGGGACTGAAAAAACCACACTCCACTGAATAGCAGGCTACTGGTTGCTTTGCAATGCTTGCAATTAGCCTCTGATTCCTTCCAAACGACTCATTGTAGAATTTGCGATTTCCAATTCGTAATGTAATCTTCACGCCCAATGGCCGATGAGCACCGATACATTTTATCTATAATTTATCTTCATTATTTCTCTTCAAATGACAAGGATTATAAAGGATTTGCCAGTAGACTGTTGACTTGATTCATGATGATGACTACTAGCTAATACTTTGAAAGTAAGATGTTGACATGATCAGTCCAATCAAAGCTACTGTAGATATAACGTGATTTTACATAATTTTATCTGTGGCCAATGACCTTGAGCCTTATTGGAAGGGTACTTGTAATATAACTCTATGGCAGGACCCAAAGGGCTGACATTTTGAATGTCTATCCTTACTAAGGGCATAAACTTTGTGATGACGTAGTGTCCCCATGAGTGACAGAACACTGAGCCAATCACGGCCAAGCAGCCAAGCTGCTCCCACAACAGCTCAATAGCGTTGAGACTGTGCTGGCCACTCCATTATAGACAGAATACCAGCTGACTGCTTCTTCTCTAAATAGTTCTTGCATAGTTTGGAGCTGTGCTTTGGGACATTGTCCTGTTGTAGGAGGAGATTGGCTCCAATTAAGCGCCGTACACAGGGTATGGCATGGAATTGCAAAATGGAGTGATAGCGTTCCTTCTTAAAGATCCCTTTTACTCTGTACAAATCTCCCACTTTACCACCACCAAAGCACCCCAGACCATCACATTGCCTCCACCATGTGCTTTACAGATGGCTTCAAGCACTCCTCCAACATCTTTATTTTTCTTTCTGCGTCTCACGAATGTTCTTCTTTGTGATTTGAACAGCTCAAACTTAGATTAGTCTGTCCATAACACTTTTTTTCCCCAATCTTCCTCTATCCAGTGCCTGTGTTCTTTTGTCCATCTTAATATTTTCTTTTTATTGGCCAGTCTGAGATATGGCCTTTTCTTTGCAGCTCTGCCTAGAAGGCCAGCATCCCGGAGTCGCCTCTTCACTGTTGACGTTGAGACTGGTGTTTTGCGGGTACTATTTAATGAAGCTGCTAGTTGAGGACTTGTGAGGCAGCTGTTTCTCAAACTAGACAGTCTAATGTACTTGTCATCTTGCTCAGTTGTGCACCCGGGGCCTCCCACTCCTCTTTCTGTTCTGTGAAGGGAGTAGTACACAGCGTTGTATGAGATCTTCAGTTTCTTGGCAATTTCTCGTATGGAATAGCCTTCATTTCTCAGAACAAGAATAGACTGACAAGTTTCAGAAGAAAGGTCTTTGTTTCGGGATATTCTGAGAGCTGTATCGAACATACAAATGCTTGATGCCAGATACTCAACTAGTCTAAAGAAGGCCGTTTTATTGCTTCATTAATCAGGACAACAGTTTTCAGCTGTGCTCACCACGAGATGAGATGCAAATTAATTACTTAAAAATCATACAATGTGATTTTCTGGATTTTGGATTTCTGGATTCTGGATTTTCTGGATTCCATCTCTCACAGTTGAAGTGTACCTATGATAAAAATTACAGACCTCTACATGCTTTGTAAGTAGGAAAACCTGCAAATCAGGCAGTGTATCAAATACTTTTTCTCCCGCTGGATATATATTTTTGCTAAAAATGTGGCTCAAAACAGGTGGGCTCTGCGGGTCGCCACTGTACATGGTTATACTATCAACATACTATTGCTGATACACACTGCTTGTTAAGCTACAGGTGGAGCTCTGCGGGTCTCCACTGTACATGGTTTTACTATCAACAAAACTATCTGCTGATAAACACCTGCTTGTTAAGCTACAGGTGGGAGCTTTTCGGTCTCCACTGTACATGTTATACTATCAACATACTATCTGCTGATAAACACCTGCTTGCTAAGGCTACAGGTGGAGCTCTGCGGGTCGCCACTGTACATGGTTATACTATCAACAAAACTATCTGCTGATAAACACCTGCTTGTTAGGCTACAGGTGGGGTTAAGTTAGAATAAGGTTTGGGTAAGTGTTAAGTTAGTGCTAGGTTTAGGGTTAAATTAGGGTTTGGGTAAGCGTTAAGGTTAGTCTTAGGTTTGGGTTAAGATTAGGTTTAGAGCTAGGTTAGTAGATAGTTAGTTGAAATGGTACTGATAGTCTACGATGGACTATCCAAAATGACGTGTTATCTATTGTTTTGATAATATTGTACGCCCTGGCCATAGAGAGTTTTTATTCTCTATTTTGGTTTAGGCCAGGGTGTGACTAGGTGGGCATTCTAGTTTTTATTTCTATGTTTTCTATTTTCTTTGTTTTGGATGGGTGTGTTCTCAATAGAGGCAGCTGTCTATCGTTGTCTCTGATTGGGAATCATACTTACGCAGCCTTTTTCCCTCTTTCATTTGTGGTAGTTATTTCTGTTAGTATTTGTTTACCTGACAGAAACTGTTGCTTTCGTTTTGTTACTTTTTCGATGTTTTTGATATGAAATAAAATCATGAACACTTACCACGCTGCGCTTTGGTCCACTATTCCTTACGACGACGAGCGTTACAAATAATGAATAATCATGATGACAGACTGCCTTGTTTTATGTCATTATTACCCCACTAGTAACAGCCACCACACAACGGCAGGGAGCGAAGCCTAAACACACACTCCACTGCTAGATCAATAGGAAGGGCAGGGCCTAAACACACACAACTGCAAGACCAAAAGGAAGACAGGGGCATAAACACATATAACTGCTTGACCAATAGGAAGGACAGGGCATAAACCACACTAACTGCTTGACCAATAGGAAGGACAGGCATAAAACACACACTAACTGTTAGACCAACAGGAAGGGCAGGCCTGAACACATACTAACTGCTAGACCAATAGGAAGGGCAGGGCCTAAACACACACTAACTGCTAGCCAATAGGAAGGCCATGGATTAAACACAACCTAGGACTGCTAGACCATAGGAAGGCAGGGATAAAACAAACACTAGACTGCTGACCAATAGGACAGGCAGGTAGTGTAGCTTTTCCATGTGACTCAAAGTAATCGAAACCATAAGTACAAACCGTGAGATAGTAGATATGAGTCATGTAATCAGATACAGTACCCTGTCATGATTTATGACACAGGCATATTAGTTATCATCTATAGTCATTCTGGTTTACTGGAGATACAGTATGATGACAACGTTTTGAACAGGATTGTGAGTGGATAGATCAGTTCACTTGGCCTCACTCTTCTCTCTCTCTTTCTCTCCTCTCTCTCATTGTAAGGCTTTATGGCATGGGAAACATATTTTTACATTGCCAAAGCAAGTGAAATAGATAATAAACGAAAGTGAATTAACAATAAAAATGTACAGTACCTGGCCGGTTCCCCTCCACTGGGATTCTCTACCTCTAACCCTATTACAGGGCTGAGTCACTGGCTTACTGGTGCTCTTTCATGCCGGTCCCTAGGAGGGGTGTGTCACTTGAGTGGGTTGAGTTACTGACGTTGATCTTCCTGTCTGGGTTGCGCGCCCCCCCTTAGTTTGTGCTTTGGTGGAGATCTTTGTGGGCTATACTCGGCCTTGTCTCAGGATTGTAAGTTGGTGGTTGAAAGATATCCCTCTAGTGGTCTGCGGGGGCTGTGCTTTGGCAAAGTGGGTTGGGTTATATCTTCCTGTTGGCCCTGTCCGGGGGGTACATCGGATGGGGCCACCAGTGTCTCCTGACCCCTCCTGTCTCAGCCTCCAGTATTTATGCTCGAGTAGTTTGTGTGAGGGGGCTAGGCAGTTGGTTATATCTGGAGTACTTCTCCTGTCTTATCCAGTTGTCCTGTGTGAATTTAAGTATGCTCTCTCTAATCTCTCCTTCTCTCTTTCTTTCTCTCTCTGAGGACCTGAGCCCTAGGACCATACGTCAGGACTACCGGGCATGATGACTCCTTGCTGTCCCCAGTCCACCTGGCCTTGCTGCTGTTGTCCAGTTTCAACTGTTCTGCCTGCGGTTATGGAACCCCTGACTGTCCCAGACCTGCTGTGTTTCAACTCTTAATGATCGTCTATGAAAAGCAACTGCATTTATTCCTGATTATTATTTGAACATGCTTGTCATTTATGAACATTTTTGAACCATCTTGGCCATGTTCTGTTATAATCTCCACCCGGCACGCCAAAGAGGACTGGCACCCCTCATAGCCTGGTTCCTCTCTAGTTTCTTCCTAGGTTTTTGGCCTTATCTAGGAGTTTTTCCTAGCCACCGTGCTTCTACACCGCATTGCTTGCGTTTGGGGTTTTTAGGCTGGGTTTCTGTACAGCACTTCGAGATATAGCTGATGTACGAAGGGCTATATAAAATAAACTTGATTGATTGATTGATTACAGTAAACATTACACTCACAAAAATGCCAAAAAGAATAAGACATTTCAAATGTCATATTATGTCTTAGTACAGTTTGTAAACGATGTACAATGGTTAAATACAAAAGGGAAAATAAATACACATTACATTCTACTGCTAAGTTTACACCTTCACTATTACAGTGAAACGTTTTGTTAAGGAAATTGTCTGGAATGGATGGAATTTGCTGTTGCCTAATTGTTTTGGGTAGATTTACATGCACTTTCCTTCCATCTATAGCATTTCTTAATATTTCAGTTCCTTTGTCTTGTGATGCCTCATGTTGAGCATAGCTCTGTTTTCAAGTAGAGTGTTGATTTTGTTGTGATCTGATAGGGGTGTCAGTGGACTGACTGAATTGCTCTAAGAGACTTTGGGTTGAGGTCAGTGATAAAATACTCTACAGTACTACTGCCAAGAGATGAGCTTATAGGTGTACCTACCGTAGGAGTCCCTCGAAGCCTACCATTGCTATGTACATACCAGCCTACGACAGAGCTGCAGGAGTTGTAATCCGTTTTGTGTCTAGGGGGGCATAATGAGGGGGAATGCTGTCACCTCCAGGTAGGTGTTTTCCCCCTGTGTGCTGAGGGTGTCAGGTTCTTGTCCAGTTATCTTGCATTGTAGGTTCGCCACAGTACTTAGACATTGTCCCTGAGCCTGGAAATTGCTGATCTCCCCCTTATAGGATGGCAGAAAGCTTTAATCGTTGGGGGGGGGGGGGGGGGGATATACGGTGCACACATGATGCATTTTCTCTGTTGGATTATTTCCTTATTATTTCTAGCCAGACGCTAAAAATGCTTCCTGTTCTTGACTCATTATTAGAGTGGGTTTAGGTCTGCTTCTGATAGCCTAATTAGCATAACTCCTGAGTCTCTGTTCCCTGTTTCACACTTGTTAGTTTTGGTGGACTGGTGACTACCAGATCTCTGTAACCTGAGGGCAAACCAGTGGTTCCGTCTCCTTTCTAACCTGTTTCTGTAGATGACAATGTCTGTATTCAATTTCTTTGATCAAGGTCTGGGATTCCTGCTCTTTAGGACAAGGCATGTTGACCTCCAGACCTTGTCATATTCCAGGATACGATAGTAAAAGCTTTTGTGTTCATGTGTCTACGTGTTGTTTTTGTGAGGTTTAAGGCCAAATGGACATCAAATAGGTGACTTGAGCAGAGCTATGTTCGACATTGATACATACACTCTCTAGGTCGCAGCTATGGGGCTTGGGCGGGTGTAATAGTGAGAGGTTGGCCTGTTTACTGCTCACGGCCGGGCATAATGTCTCTTGCTGCAGGTTGAGGTCCTTGCTGCAGGGCGGTGCGGCATGGGAGTGGCAGAAGGGGCATAGTGGTCCGTGATATGGAGGCCATATATAGTTGTAGCCATCGGTGTTTGCTGGTTTTTGTGGTGTCGGTTCTTTCTAACTTGGTTGGGGTGTGGGCTGGGGTGATTTTGTGTGGTCTAGCGTGTAGGCCTCTGTGTCGTCTTCGTGTCGGTTCTTCGGGCTGCAGGTCCATCAGCGAGCTGATTGTGCTCTGTGCAGGTTCTGGAGAGGGGGTGTCTCGCTGATGCGTGTGGGAGCGGTGTCGGGTTGCTCATGGTGTGCCTGTGTGAGGTGTCTGGGCTACGGAATTTGAGGGGTGACGTGCCTTCAGTTTGGCAAAATTTGGTCAAATAGGTTTTGGTTTGCTGCCTTGTTGAAGGTGGTGGACGTGGTCGTAAAGGCTGTTCAAGTCCAGGGTTGGAGTGGTGGCAGGTAGACATTAGGTTTTGAGGCGTCCAGTTTTTGAGGCATAATGCTTGCATTGCCCACCTGTATGTGGCAGGGTGAAAGTATTTCTATCTCTCTCTTGGTGGG
>NW_019946228.1:14439-18927 GCF_002910315.2 Salvelinus sp. IW2-2015 | reverse complement strand
TATGGTCATACATTGGCAGGAGGTTAGGAAGTGCAGCTCAATTTCTACCTCACTTTGTGGGCAGTGCGCACATAGCCTGTCTTCTCTTGAAAGCCAGGTCTGCCTTCGGCGGCCTTCCTCAATAACAAGGCTATGCGCACTGAGTCTGTACATAGTGAAATATTTCCTTCATGTTGGGTCAGTCACAGTGGTCAGGTATTCTGCCACGGTGTACTCTCTGTTTAAGGCCAAATATCATTCTAGTTTGCTCAGTTTTTTTGTTAATTCTTTCCAATGTGTCAAGTAATAATCTTTTTGTTTCCTCATGATTTGATTGGGTCTAATTGTGTTTGTGAACAGAGCCCCAGGATCAGCTATCTTAGGGGGCTCTTCTCCAGGTGATTCTCTCTGTAGGTGAAGGTTTGGGAATCGCTTCCTTTTAGGTGGTTGAAGAATTTAACTTCTCTTTTCTGGATTTTGATAATTAGTGGGTATCAGCCTAATTCCGCTCTGCATGCATTATTTGGTGTTTAACCTTATACACAGAGGATATTTTTGCAGAATTCTGCACGCAGTCTCAATTTGGTGTTTGTCTCATTTTGTGAATTCTTGGTTGGTGAGCATCCAGACCTCACAACCATAAAGGGGAATGGGTTCTATAACTGATTCACATATGTTTGGCAGAACATAATTGGTATGTCAAACTTTATGTTCCTTTTGATGGCATAGAAGGCCCTTCTTGCATTGTCTCTCAGATCGTTCACAGCTTCATGGAAGTTACCTGAATGTATAGTTTTTTGTGTGCTCTAGGGCAACGGTGTCTAGATGGAATTTGTATTCGTGGTCCTGGCAACGGGACCTTTTTTGGAACACCATTATTTTTGTCTTACTGATACCTGACAGCATCTGTACAGAAGATCAAGGTGCTGCTGTAGACCCTCCTTGGTTGGGGACAGAAGCACCAGATCATCAGCAAACAGTAGACACTTGACTTAATAACCTATTAGGGTGAGGCTGGATGCTGCAGACTCTTCTAGTGCCCTCAACAATTTGTTGATATATATATATGTTGAAGAGGGTGGGGCTTAAGCTGAATCCCTGTCTCACCCCCCCGCCCTGTGGAAAGAAATGTGTTGCCATTTTTAACCGCACACTTGTTGTTTGTGTACATGGATTTTATAATGTCGTATGTTTTTCCCCCAACACCACTTTCCAGACATTTTTTTAAATCAAAAAAGCATGAGAACACTTTGCCTTTGTTTTGGTTTGTTTGTTCATTTGTCAATTAGGGTGCAGGATGAATACTTGGTCTGTCGTACGGTAATTTGGTAAAAAGCCAATTTGACATTTGCTCAGTACATTGTTTTCGCTGAGGAAATGTACAAGTCTGCTGTTAATGACAATGCAGAGGATTTTCCCAAGGTTGATGTTGATGTATATCCCACGGCAGTTAGTGGGGTCAAATTTGTCTTCACTTTTGTGGATTGGGGGGGGGATCAGTCCTTGGTTCCAAATATTGGGGAATATGCCAGAGTTGAGGATGATGTTAAAGAGTTTAAGTATAGCCATTTGGAATTTTTGGTCTGTATATTTTATCATTTCATTTAGGATACCATCAACCCCACAGGCCTTTTTGGGTTGGAGGGTTTGCATTTTGTCCTGTAGTTGGTCCCGTGTGGCTCAGTTGGTAGAGCATGGCACTTGCAATGCCAGGGTTGTGGGTTCAATTCCCACGGGGGGACCAGGGTTCAATTCCCACGGGGGGACCAGGATGAATATGTATGAACTTTCCAATTTGTAAGTCGCTCTGGATAAGAGCGTCTGCTAAATGACGTAAATGTAGTTCATGCAATGTAATTGGAGAACCCAGTGGGTTCTGGTAGTCTTTAATAGTCGATTCTAAGATTGGTATTTCATCATGTATATGTTTTGCTGTTTGTTCTTTGTTATAGAGCCAAAAACATTGGAGAAGTGGTTTATCCATACATCTCCGTTTTGGATAAATAACTCTTCATGTTGTTGTTTGTTTAGGGTTTTCCAATTTTCTATGGATCCTTCAATAACATTGAGCTGATTTCTGACGTGCTGTTCCATCTTTTTCCGTAGTGCATTTCTGTATTGTTTTAGTGATTCGCCATAGTGAAGGTGTAGGCTCAGGTTTTCTGGGTCTCCATGTTTTTGGTTGGATAGGTTTATCAATTTCTTTCTTAGGTTTCTGCAATTTTTGCAATTCCAATTTCTTTGATCAAGTCTGGGTTCCTGCTCTTTAAGACAAAGGCAGATGCCCTCAGACCTTGTATATTCCAGGATGAGATAGTAAAAGCTTTGTGTTCCATAGTGTCTAGTGTTGTTTTTGTGAGGTTTAGGCCCGGACCATCACAGTAGGTGTGAGCAGAGTATGTTGAGCATCTGACACATACCTCTTAGGTTGCAGGATGGGGCTTGGGGGGGTGTAATAGTGGAGGTTGGGCCTGTTGCTCTGCTCACAGCCTGGGCATATGTCCTGCTGTCATGTTGAGGTCCTTGATGCAGGGGCGGGGGGCATGGGGTGGGCAGAAGGGGCATTGGTCTGATATGGAAGGCCTATATAGGTTGTAGCCAGGGTCTGCTTGGGGTGGTCTTAGCTGGTTGGGGTGTGGCTGGTGATGCTGTGGTCTGCGTGTAGGTTCTCTTGACGTGGGTTCTCTCGCTGCAGGTCCTTCAGAGCGGGGTCTTGCAGGTCTGGGAGGGTGTCTCGCTGATCTGGGCGGGGTGTCCGTTGCTCAGTTGCTCCTGTGTGAGGTGCTGGGGCTACGGTTGAGGGTGCCGTCCTTCAGGCAAAAGTTGGGATTGCTGCCTTGTAGAGGTGGACCTGGTCGTAAAGGCTGTTCAAGTCCAGGGTGGAGTGGTGGGCCAGGTAMACATTAGGTTTTGAGGCGCAGTTTTGCAAAATGCTTGCATTCGCCCGCTGTATGGTGGCAGGGTGAAAGTATTTTCGTGGTAGCAGGGTGGAGATAACCACTTGTGTGTTGGGGAAAGTGGAAGAAGCTTTTTCAATCATTCCCTTGAGTGCTGTGGCCACCCTTTCCTGCTGGGCTCTCAGGTCATTTGTGCCTGTGTGAATTATGATGTGGCTGGGGGAACCTAGACTCTCACTCTCTCTCTCATCTCCCTATCTTCTCTCTCTTTCTCTCTCTTCTCTCTCTCTCCCTCTCTTTTCTCCCTCCCTCTTTCTCTCGATCTCTCTCTTTCTCTCTTTCTTTCTCTCTCTCTCTCTTTCTCTCTCCCTCTCTCTCTCTCTCTCTCTCTCTTATCTCTCTCTCTATCGGTGTATGCATGTCTCTCTCCCTTTCTCACTCTCTCTCTCCCTTCATCTCTCTCTCTATCTCTCCAGACAGATAGACAACATGACGTATCTATAGAACTACCATAGATGAGAAGATAAGACACGCTGACAGCAGTAATTAATACATGTCAACATTTACTGTTTGGATAGAAGCTGTTTGGATAGAGTTGTCAACTGGTTTGCAAAACTGGCGAGGAACAATGTATTATTTGTTTAATCTAACATTTAATTATCCAGGTGAGACAAATCATTGTTTACAATGGCGACCTGACAAGTGGCAAGTGCTGCAATGTACTGTAATATTGTCACATTTGATACGATGAGAAGGTAAACATGTRTCAATATACAGGTTTATTTTATGTTGTTGAAATAGTGGCATATTGAAGTGCCCTTCAACGGACCTGTTCAGCATTCTTCAAGTMTCAATAAAAGCATAATATAGTGAATTAGAACATAGAAGTACATGTATCATGTTCAATAAGTCCATCAGCAGCTCAGTGTGCATTACATAGATGTTTTAAACAGAAAGGCAGTCCTATAGACATGTGCAGTA
The DNA here is from genome assembly GCF_002910315.2 of Salvelinus sp. IW2-2015. Taxonomy (NCBI): domain Eukaryota; kingdom Metazoa; phylum Chordata; class Actinopteri; order Salmoniformes; family Salmonidae; genus Salvelinus; species Salvelinus sp. IW2-2015. Next base: position 15,070 of record NW_019946228.1, on the reverse strand, counting down.
GAATACAAGTCATTCTGTTGTAATCCCATTGGGTGAACTGGCGTGGATGACTATCATGTCTTATTCCAGAAGAAATGTGAGACTGTCCCATGTACGTTATGGGGACAAGGGGTGTTGGTGGTTAAAGTGGACTGTACCTTTCCAAGGGGGATTCCTCAGCCCCTGCCAGAAGGGGCTGAGGAAACGTGATGTGTCCCATTATGTACCTGTCCAGAAGGGGCTAAGAAAACGTGATGTGTCCCATTATATACCTATCCAGAAGGGGCTGAGGAAACGTGATGTGTCCCATTATGTACCTGTCCAGAAGGAGCTGAGGAACACTGGACAACCCTCCTCACATTAGTCTAAAGGGCTGTATTCTGATATTAATAAATGATATTGGTGATAGCCAGATCCAAAATGGAACTTCCACTGCTGCTGCTGATACAGGATCCAGTCCAGGGAACATCCAGTAGCTTCTCTCCATCCCTGAAAACACAACAAGACGAGCAGATGACTGAGTGTCCGTACATCCCTGAAGATGTCCTAAAATAGACAGCGTATGACTGAGTGTCCATACATCCCTGAAGATATCCTAAAATAGACCAGCGTATGACTGAGTGTCCATACATCCCTGAAGATATCCTAAAAT
>NW_019946228.1:0-9619 GCF_002910315.2 Salvelinus sp. IW2-2015 | reverse complement strand
TCCTTTCAGAAGAAATGTGAGACTGTCCCATGTACGTTATGGGGACAAGGGGTGTTGGTGGTTAAAGTGGACTGTACCTTTCCATGGGGGATTTGATGTAAAGTGGACTGTCCATTATATACCTATCCAGAAGGGGCTGAGGAAATGTGACGAGTCCCATTATTTACCTGTCCAGAAGGGGCTGAGGAAACGTGAAGTGTCCCATTATGTACCTGTCCAGAAGGGGCTGAGGAAACGTGAAGTGTCCCATTATGTACCTGTCCAGAAGGGGCTGGGAAACGTGATGTGTCCCATTATGTACCTGTCCAGAAGGGGCTGAGGAAACGTGAAGTGTCCCATTATGTACCTGTCCAGAAGGAGCTGAGGAACACTGGACAACCCTCCTCACATTAGTCTAAAGGGCTGTATTCTGATATTAATAAATGATATTGATAGATAGCCAGATCCAAAATGAAACTTCCACAGCTGCTGCTGATACAGGATCCAGTCCAGGGAACATCCAGTAGCTTCTCTCCATCCCTGAAAACACAACAAGACGAGCAGATGACTGAGTGTCCATACATCCCTGAAAACACAACAAGACGAGCAGATGACTGAGTGTCCATACATCCCTGAAAACACAACAAGACGAGCAGATGACTGAGTGTCCATACATCCCTGAAAACACAACAAGACGAGCAGATGACTGAGTGTCCATACATCCCTGAAAACACAAAACAGACGAGCAGATGACTGAGTGTCCATACATCCCTGAAAACACAACAAGACGAGCAGATGACTGAGTGTCCATACATCCTGAACAACACAAAGACGAGCAGATGACTGAGGTGTCCATACATCCCTGAAAACACAACAAGACGAGCAGATGACTGATGTCCATACATCCCTAAAGATGTCCTAAAATAGACAGCGTATGACTGAGTGTCTGTACATCCCTGAAGATGTCCTAAAATAGACAGCGTATGACTGAGTGTCTGTACATCCTGAGAGTATCCTCAAATAGACAGCGTATGACTGAGTGTCCGTACATCCCTGAAGATATACTAAAATAGACAGCGTATGACTGAGTGTCCGTACATCCCTGAAGATATACTAAATAGACAGCGTATGCACAGTTCATTCCAAACAGTTACCCATTCAAATACTCAGTCTGACACAGATAAAATCTATTCCTGCACTTTCAAAGCTCTTTCAATGAAGACTTTCAATGAAGACTCTCCATGCATTTTAGACCAGAAGTGCGGTTTAATCTTGTTCTGGGAACAGGCACTCAAAATTCATCTTTCTTGCCTAAAACCACCCCTTAAATGATAAAAACAACAAACCCCCCAAAAAATGGAATAAATCTAAAGCAGAATATTCTGGAATCAGAGGCCAGGCTATGTTAATAAATCAAGACATCAGAAATGTTGATGTCTSTAGCAGAGCAGATTGTGTTGCRTRCAGGCGCTTTCCATCCAGCGGGCCTTAACTCAACGTGACGTTGTGGATGAATCGGGATGGATCTGAATGATCCCAATTATTACATTACCAGTGTTGAGGAGATCAAGGTTAAAGCAATGGAGCAGTGGAGTTCTGCTTCCAGCAATGAGGATCACATTGAGCCACCCTACAGTGCATGCAGCTGAGGACTACAGTACTGAAGTACAGTCCTAGGTTCAAATCGAATGATGTTTTCTTTCAAATTAGCTTCCCTTCACAATGGAACCAATGGGATTGTCCCACATCTTGAACCCCTGCCCATCTGGCACCACGGGCAGGCCCAAGCCAACACTCAAATACTCAAATAGTATTGGTTTTGAACAAAAAACAATACTATTTAAACCCATGTCTGGAATCCAGTACAGTACCAGGCTAGATTAGAGGACCACACATCAATCAACAGTCCACCAACCCTCAGCAGTTCCCCTTCTAGAACGGCACAGAGCTCAATCAGAGACAGGAGGCCCATCTGATTAAAGGATACCAGTTGTATCTTGTGTAAACAACGTCCCGATCTACCAGGAGCTATGATGGAATATTATTATGTTCTGTAAATGTCACACGTGTGCTCAGAGTTACATTTGAATGTGAGGGACTAATGGGAAATAATTAATTCCAAAACAGCTGTGCTGTTTCATTTAYCTTTTTGATGTGAGAACGAGAGACTTTTAGKATTCTCACTGTTTTGTTGATTCYTAAKCTCAGTGCTTCCAACGCTACTCTACGTACTTTGGGGTCTATCTGAAGCTGTGGCGGCACGGGGGCGTCCCAGGGTGAGGTAGTGCAGGAAGGTGGCCTGTTTACAAATCAATGCCTTTTAATTAACCTGTGTTGCAAACCTTCCCAACAGCCACCCACACAATGACATCACTGAGTGTTTGACTTCCTCTATGGGTTGTCATGGTGATGGTGCAGACTAGGCAGAGAGACTGTCTATCATATAGAGCCTCAGGGGAGGAAGGACGTGTCAATAGACAGGGAGTGATCTGTCAACACGCCGCTCTTCTTTCTGCTCTGTCTGCCCTGAGCCTGATAATACCTGCAGGGAGTCACGTTCCACCACTACCTGTCTGACCTGCCTGCCCTGACTCTCCTCCTCTATCTCCCTTACCTCATCCCTCTCTCACTCCTACCTGGCATACCTCCCCCTCGAACCCTCCATCCACTGTCCCTGACTCACTCCTCTCTTCCTCTACCTCTGTGCTGGCCTTCCTCCCTCCTCCTCTGTCTCCCTCTGTAGGTTTGGCCATCATGTATGTATCTCTGTGCTTAGGCTACATGGCAAATGGTGAACAAAACACAAAAGACAATGCCCACGGACCAGTCATCCTTCCCCTCTGAGGGGCCAACATGTATCTCTCTGTTACAGTTTCCAGAGGACTGATTACTGGAATGTGTGATAGAAATCTCCTCAGCAGCGATCTGTTATCTATCTTAAACTTGTCCTCTGAGGATAACTTTATTCCATCAGTGGAGGCTGCTGAGGGGAGGAGGGCTCATAATAATGATGGAATGGAGCGAATGAAATGCCATCAAACACATGGAAACCAAATGTTGATACAATTCCACCTATTCTGCACCAGCCATCACCATGAGCCGGTCCTCCCCAATTAAGGTGCCACAACCTCCGTGGTATGCCATCTATATGGATGTATGATCTCTGTGGTACCTTGTATCTGTACAGGGTGAACTCTACATTACTCTATGCAAAGGGGGTTTATTTACATTGGGCTCATCCCCCAACAAGCCTTTAGATGCTATGACACCCTGTGGAGATGGGGCCTGGGTGATCAGGTTACTGTAAACTTGGTATCGTTGATTGGTCAACGGTGGTTGGTTTTGGTTCGAAAAAGAACACCTTCAGATGTTAGAAATGGAAGCGGAGGTTCTGTTGTTCTCTCTTATCGTGTATCCAGTCAGATGGAGAGCAGTTGCAGGATATTTTCTATTTTCCCAGGTTTCTAGGCCTCTTGCCTAGTAGTCATCTCTTCGTTCATTGTTCACATTTGTCGTGTATGTTAACCGTGGGATCTATATGTTTAGAATTATGCTTTGTTAATGTCAGTATTTTCTATACAGTAATTAAGCTTTATGCCTTGTATGTGAATCCATTCATTTTACAAACTTGCTTTGATATTCATATGTCATGACCATTTCTCGATCTTAGTCAGCTAAACATATAATACTTGATTGCACATGGTTTTGCTATAGTCAGATTAACATTTTAATAGGCTAATGCTTAGTCTTATTATGGGTCACGTGAGGTATATATAATATGCACATATATATAAATATACCCTACACCTCACCTCCTCCTCCCTCCCTCCCTCTCCTCCTCCTCCTCCCTCCTCTCCCTCATCTCCCTCCATTCTCTCTCTCTTCCTGTAAGGCCCTACCGTACCTGCCTCCTGGGGCCGGATTCACAAAACATTACTTACGAAAAAACGTAAGAATTTCTTAAGGAAAAAAAAACAAGAAGTTCATAAGATAGTTTGAAGATGCAATTCCTCAAATGTTCTTAGGAATTCGTAGTTTCCTAGGAACTTCGTAAATATCTTCTTATGTGGCATTAACATTAGTGACGTGCTTGAAACCAAAATAAGCTTATGTGACAGGGATGATAGGTTTGGTTATTTCGTTATTTTTCACACATTATCGCCATCAGACTAGCTATATCAAAACCAAAAATGGATAACCAAGGAAAGCACAAAAAAAACTTCAGCAAACAAGAGCTTGAAGATGGTGGAGGAATAGCAGCCAGGAAAAGGTTCTGTTGGGGAGACTTGATAACTGCCGGTCACTGCTGAGACCCAAAAAGAGAGGATGGTCGAGTCTGTCTCTGCTGTCGGGGGAATGGCAAGGGACAGTGACGGCGTAAAAAAGAAGTGGTCCGACATCAAGGTGGCTGCTAGAAGCAGGGAGCTGAGAGACCAATCACGTGGACCAGCTGGAGGAGAAGGTGTCGTCCATCATAGAGACGGTGGTAGAGGGACTGCGCGACAGGTAAGTTAGGTAGCTACGTTAGCTCGCTAACGCGTAATGARGTTATAGCCAACAACATAGCTAARAACGTTAACATTAGCTAAGTTAGACAAGTTCTTCTTTGCAAATTGACGAGATAGRGCTAGCTATTTAACACTTCTAGAATATTGTAATATATTGTTAATTACTAGCTAGCTAGATAKTGTGTGTTTTAATTTGTTTTCTTGCTGTATTTAAATATCCGGTAGCCAACTGTGTCTGTGGTGCACGAAAACGTTAATGTTTACAAAAGTACCCATTCGTCTCAAGACAAGGGTTTAGCTGTCCTAAAGTTAAGTACATTTCCAAMAAGAGATCCTAAAACATTATTTTCAAGAATTCTATTTCTCCTTACATTTTGTCTTAGGAAGAAACTTAGGAAAAACCTTAAGAACATTTCCAATAACTTTATTGAGGAAAAGCAACTTTGCTTAACTTTCTTCATAAGTCTATAGTCAAGGAAAAAATGGCAGTTAATGTCACGACTTCCACCGGAGTCGGTCCCTCTCCTTGTTCGAGCGGCGTTCGGCGGTCGACGTCACCGGCCTTCTAGCCATCGCCGATCCACTTTTCATTTTCTTGTACCAACGGCCTTGACAGTTAAGAAGAAATTTGGCCCCTGTACCTTGAAGCTYAGCCAGTATTGCAGCAGAATCAGCCTGCTAAACCAGGCCTCAACCTGTCTGTGTGTCTGTGGTGCCTGGGCCTGAGGCTGGCCCGTATCTCTCCTATGATTTAGACATTGCGGCAACACATCACGTTGGTGCGCTCATAGCTGTCACATTGTGCTGTAGTTTGTGAGTACCTGTCTTTCTTGACGTTGTGCGTATGTTTGGCATTGTTAAGTGCTGGCTATGCTGTTTACCTTGCACGTTGTGGACGTATTTGGTTGTAGTGGTAGTTAACCTGTTCTTTACTTGACGTTGTGGCAGTATTTGGCTCTGTACAGTTGTGAGTACCTGTCTTTCTGACGTATGATGACCGTCCCATTTAACATGTATGGCTGTAATGTTGTGAGTACTGTCTTTCTTGACGTTGTGCGTATTTTTGGCTGTACATTGGCTGTAAGTTGTGTAGTACCTGTCTTTCTTGACGTTGTGCTATTTGCTAGTCTTTGGCTGTAAGTTGTGAGTAACGTCTTTCTTGACGCTTGTGCGCGTATTTGTGAGTGTGGCTGTAAGTTGTGACTCCTGTTCTTTTTGACGTTGTGGTATTGGCTTGTCGTTGTAGTATGTACTTTTTGCGTTGTAGGTATTTTGGCTGTAAGTATGTGAGTACCTGTCTTTCTTGAAGTTGTGCGTATTTGGCTGTAAGTTGTGGGAGTACTGTCTTTCTTGACGTTGTGCGTATTTGGCTGTATTGGCTGTAAGTTGTGAGTACCTGTATTTCTTGACGTTGTGCGTATTTGGTCTGGTAGTCTTTGGTGTAGTACTGTCTTTCTTTGCGAGACGTTGTGCGTATTGGCTGTAACTATTGGCTTGTATAGCCTTTGTGACGTCAATTTGTTCTTTTCTTGACTTGGTTGGCGTATTTGGTGTAGTCTGTGCCAGGTACCTGTCTTTCTGACGTTGTGCGTATTTTGTCGTAAGTTAGTTCTGTAGTACTTGTTCTTTCTTGACATGTGCGTATTTGGATGTACATTGGCTGTAAGTTGTGAAGTAGGTGTCTTTCTTGACGTTGTGCGTATTTTGGCTCTGTATGGTATGTGCAGTACTAGTCTTTTCATTGACGTTGTTGCGCGTCATTTGGCCTTGTAAGTTTGTGGAGTTATGTTTGTTTGATGGTTGTAGGTGTATTTTGGCTGTAAGTTGTGGAGTATCTTGGTTTCTTTCTTGACGTTGTGCTCGTATGGCTGTAATTGTGGTTTGCTGTTGTATTTGTCTAGTTTGTCTTGAGTTGTACACGTCTTTTTTGTCGTTTGTGCGTATTGTATTTAAAGTTGTGAGTAACTGTCTTTCTTGACGTTGTGAGATATTTGGCCTGTAAGTTCTGTGAGTACCTGTTTTATTCGACATCTGTGCGTATGTTGGCTGTAGTTGTGAGTCCCTGTCTTTTTTAGACATTTGTGCGTTTATGGCTGTAACGTTGTGAAGTACCATGTCTTTCTTGATATTGGTCGCGTATTGTGGATTACAGACGTTGTGAGGTACTCTGTCTTTCTTGATATTGTTGGCGTATTGTGGCTTTTAAGTTTGTGAGTAACCCTGTTCTTGACGTTGTGCGTATTTGGCTGTAAGATTGTGAGTCCTGTTCTTTCCTTGACATTTGTGCGTATCTTGGGCTGTACATTGTTGGCTGACAGTGCTGCTATAACTCTCCTTATCGGCTGCTCACAATCTGCTGTCTACTGGGTACTCGCATCTCCCCCTGCCATCCATCACACCAGACAAATTCAGATGTCCCTTCATCTTCTCACGAGGGAGGGGGAAGAGAGCGAGGGAGAATGAGAGAAGAGAGGAGGAGAAAGGAGAGTTGGTGGGTAGAAAGAATAGAGAGATTAAGGTGACGAAAAGATAGGAAATGAGAGCGGCGGCCTGGTAGAATGAAAATATGAGGAGAAGTGAAGAGAGGAACAGTAGAGAGAAGGGAGAGAGTTTGAGAAGAGAGGAGAGAGAGAGAGAGAGAAGGGAAGATTCGACTATGACTCACTCTATAAGAGAGCAGGTACGTTTTTGTTGAGTTCAGGGTAGATACTGGTGTTGTCACCTCCAGCTCTAATAACTGGCCGCAGCTGAGCCGTACTCATTTTCTGGTGATTGTCCCTATACGTCCACAAACAATCCATTCAGGCCTAGCCAACCCGCGCCACACAGCCATGATACTCCGTTCTTTGAGCTGGGCGACTGTGGCTCTGAGGTGGACCATCAGAGCATATCTCATTATTCATACACTGAAAGGATCTGAGACTGCGGTGTGGGGATTTTCGAAGGTGAATATCTCTGTCTCGTGCCTCGGCCTATGCATTCTTTAATGACCTGTCATTGAATAGAGTGAGTTTTACAGCAGCGCTTGTGGTGTGTGTGTAGTGTGTGTGTGTGCACTCAGTTGTGTGTGGTGTGTGTGTGTGTGTGTGGAGGGAGCTAACAGAACTGTGTGATGTCGGATAAGGTGACCCACCGAATACTAGACCCACCATGCTGATACTCTCAATGGCAGCTGGCAGTACTCGATCATGTCACTGTACTGTTGGATCTACAGTATGTGTTAGTCAGGACTGAATGGAGAGATTCCACTAGTGAACACTGATCTACAGTATGCATGTTAGTACGGACTGACTGGGAGAATTCACTTGTGAACCTGCTCTACGTATGCTGTTGTCGTCAAGGCACTGACTAATAGAAATTACCACTGTTGAACCACTGATCTACAGTATGCTGTTGTACAGGATGACTGGATAGAATGATCCCACTGTGAACACTGATCTACAGTAATGACTGTTAGTATCATGGATGATGGCAGAGCAATTCACTGTGAACACTGATCTCAGTATGACTGTTAGTACAGGATGACTGGATGATATTCCCACTGTGCACACTGAATTCTAGTATGACTGTTAGTACAGGCTGACTGGAGAGAAATTCACTCGTGAACCTGATGCTAACAGTATGGCTGTTAGTGACAGGGACTGATGGAGATATGAATTTCCACTGTGAAATGATGCCTCGTTATGATCTGTTAGTAGCAGGGACTGACTGGATGTAAATTCCACTGTGAAACACTGATCTACAGTATTGATGCTAGTTCAGGACTGACTGGACAGGAATTCCACTGTGAACCACTTGGGATATATTCAGTATGACTGCCTACGTTGACAGGACTGAATGGAATAGCAAATTTCCACTTGAACACTGATCTACAAGTCATGATGTTAGACGATAGACTGGATGAGAAATTCCACTGGTGAACACTGATCTTCATGTATGACTGTTAGTACACCGGCCGAGATGTAGGAATTACATGGTGAACATGATCTAAGTATGACTGTTAGAGCTACACGGACTGACTGGAATGATTCCCTTGTGAACATGATCTCCAGTAGACTGCTTAGTACAGGATGACTGGATAGAATTCCATGCGTGAACATGATCTAGCAGTATGACTGTTAGTACACGGACTGACTGGAGAGAATTCACTGTGAACATGATCTACGTATGAATGTTAGTACAGGATGACTCGATAGAATTCCCCTGTGAACACTGATTAGCCAGTATGATGTTAGTAAGGATGAGTTGGATAGAATTCCATGTGAACATGATCTACAGTCAGTGACTGTTAGTACAGGACGTGATGGATAGAATTCCATCTGTGACCATGATCTCGCTGACTGTTAGTACAGGTGACTGGATAGAATTCCACTGTGAACCACCTGATTACAGTATTGACTGTTAGTCAGGGACTAAATGGATAGAATTACTGTGAACTGATTACCCAAAGTTTTTGGACTGTTGGCGTTTCTTGTAACAGAAAACCTTTTTTTCGGACCCCTGGTAGAATTCGCCCACTTGCGAAACTGCGACATATATTTTAAATCGGTGTGAACTCAGTGTCATTCTGTACCTGTTGATGCTCTCCTCCCAATTCATTTCGATAGTAGCTTTTGCCTGATAGTTAGTATCTTGTATCACCATGGCACAACGAGTGGATCAGTACGTTGGTGGTCCAGTGAATAAGCTGATTAAGACTCCAAACAAACACCGCAGGCACACAGTCATTGTTAGGGCACACAGTCTGTTAAGCGCAGGCACACAGTACATGTTAGCAGGCCCAGTCTGTTAGAAGGCCACGCAGTTATGTGTACAGGCAACAGTCCTGTTGCAGGATACACAGTCATCGTTAGCAGTTATCAAGTATGTAGCGGCAACAGTCATCGTTAGCTCAGGCACGACAGTCCGTTGCAGGCACAAGTATGTTATGCAGGCACACAGTTCATGTTAGCCAGGCCCAGTCATGTTGAGCCAGGCACACAGTCTAATGTTAGCAGGCACCAGCCTGTCTCTAGGCAAGACGTCATGTAGCAGGTACCAGTCGTGCTTCCTGGCCACGTTGTGTCTCTAGGCCCTGTCGTGTCTCTAGGACACTGTCGTGTCTCTAGGCCCAAGTCGTGTCTTCTAGGCAC
>NW_019946227.1:48517-59087 GCF_002910315.2 Salvelinus sp. IW2-2015 | reverse complement strand
TAACCTGCATAAATGACTACTGGCCCCGTAGCAGTCACATCGGTGAGCCATGACGTGCTTGTCAAGACTGGTCCATGGCTACATCAAACCATCAACCCAGAACCCTAGACCGCACTACAATTCACATACCCCACCATCCAACAGATCCACAATGAATGCACTCTCGCATTGTCTCCACAACTGCCTTTTCACCTGGACAAAAGGAAACACCTACGTGAGAATGATGTTTGCTGACTAAGCTCAGCGTTTCAACACCATAGTTCCCCTTCAGCTCATCACTAAACTAAGTACCCAGGGCCTAAAATCAATCCCTCTGCAACTGGATCCTGGTCTTCCTGATGGGCCGCCCCCAGGTTGTAAGGGTAGGCAACAACAAAATCTGCCTCATTGATCCCTCAACACGAGGGGCCTGTCAAAAGTGCGTGTTGCGACCCTCGTTGTACTACCTGTTCACCCACAACTGCGGTGGTCTGCTTTCCAACCCCAACATCATTAAGTTTGCCGACGACAGAATGGTGGTAGGCCTGAATCACCGCAAATTGAGACAGCCTAGAGGATTAGGTCAGAGACCTGGCAGTGTGATGCCAAGACAACAGCACAGCTCCATTCACATTGACGGGGCTGTTATTTGATATGAAACAAATGTTTTACATCTCTCTTCATCTCCTCTCACCAGGTTTGACCTCTCCTTTGCCCCCAGCACAGCAGTGAATCCTACATTCAGGTGCAGTGTTTGGTCATCTTTAGTTAGTAAACAACAAAAAAAAACATATTTTGTCTTACCCAGGTTTGTATTATTTTTTCATCACAAATGTGCCTAATTACTAGAAAAGAGGTTGTATTGGATTGATTAAATCATCCCATTAAGACCTTATTTGTATAACCAATCCAATGACTTTGCTTTGACAAGATTGACTGTATGTAGTCTTACTTTGACAATGACACACCAAGAAGTCCAACTGAAAGTGAGTATGGCCACACGATTTTGTTTTATTGGTGTTTAAAGTTTGTGATGTGTGTGTTAAACTGTTAACATAACCGTTCTATCTTGCATGTGCACAGCGAGGTCAAAGCTCCATAGACAGCGTTGTGAATTCAAACAGTCATAGGAGTAAGTATCCTTATTTAGTAATCCACAGCAAAAAATGCACTTGTCTTTTCCTGCTAGCACTGACTTTGCTGATAACTACTTTGTTGATGGTAAATGTACTTGTTGTGATTTGATATGTTGTTGCCTCACCGCTATCTTAGATGAATGCACTAATGTTGTCACTCTGGATAGAGCCTCTGCTAATGACTTGTCGTGGAAATTTCCATCAGGGACACTGAATCAATATGAAATTAATATTATTTATTAATCAGCAAGCTGGAGAGAGTTCCAACAAACTTATTTACTATAGTACACGTTGGTCGGGAGCTCCGCGGGAAAGTCCCATTAGTTGTCTTATATGCTGCTTAAAGAGACAAGTTATATTTGCAAGATTTAGCTTTATTCATATTCATAAATGAATTCATCATTAACGTTTGGTTCATGCATGTGACCAACCAATACCTCACGAGGCTTCTTCTTCAAGCTGAGACCTTGAAACTGAGACACCCTTTCGGTTTTCAAAACAATGTTCTTTGGCGCACTGCCAAATTGCTTATACTGATAGTAAGGATTCCTCCAGTCACGTCAATCAGTCACTTGCATGAACCCAGTCAATTGGTTATTAAGAAGCACAAACATAACATTTTCCTTCACAGATCAAATGTAGAATGTTTAGCTAACTAGCTGTCTTTTCTCACATATATGAAAACGGAAACGTTTACCGACTAATAATAAAGTGGTATTCTAACACCTTCTCTACCATTGAAGTATTTACATTGTGGATTAAGAGCTAATGACCTTCTCCTGATGTCTCATGTCCAACCAAACAGCGGTGCAATTATGGCAGGCAGCAGTGGGTATGGCTTTCTGGAGTGGGTGTGTTCTTGATGGGATTGACAGCTGTCTATCTCTGCAGGAGGACCGTGAGTACTCTGATTCTGATAACAACATCTTGCAAACAGTTGTCCTTCTCATATTATGTAAGTGCCTTTGACATGGTTATTCTTCAACTCCTTTTGGTGATATTGTGTGTAGGTTAAGCTATATTCAAATATCTTCATTTAGCCTAATTTGTTTTTTCAGAAGAAAACCAATTCTCGAGAGGTAAGAATTCCCCTTGTGAATATGATGCAGATTGTATCAACCTTTAGTTCTGTATTGTCCATGATGAGATGTTCTTACACAACCTTCTTGATACTCTTATACTTTTATGTTGTACAGACCTACAGCCAGACAGGATGATCACAGCCAATGTATGTTCCAAACAAAATACATCAAGCACTGTACACACTACTAACACAACTACACACATGCATGTACAACACATATTCTAATTTCATTTTAATTTTGTTTCTGTTGTAGATGATTTGGTGATGGGAGCTGTGAGCAGTGCAGGCATGTTGGATTCAAGGGATGCTGGGTTCTATTCTCTCATCGCCTATGTACCGTCCACATTTTTGCCCTCAGGTGAGTTTGTAACAGAATGTCTTCTGTCCCTGTCTTCCTGACCTGGGATGTGAATTTGGGACCCTCAGTACAATAACACTTAATCACTCAATGCCAACCATATTAACTTACATTTTTTAGTCAGAGCATCTTGAAAGCGTGAGAACAGAGCTGCAAGTCTCCAGGGTGGTTTGAGTCAGGAGGAGAAGTGTGATGTGACATCAAGACCTGTTATATTCATTTCTTCTGACCCCCCCCCAAAACCTCTTACTTGTGTCGTTGTCTCTCTCTGTGAGATGCAGGTCCTGTGCAGCAATCTGCTAATGAAGATGTAAGTACAGCAAAAATAATTACCTTGGATATAGATACATACTGGTGTTCGGACGGACAGACAGACAGTCTGAGGGATAATAAGGATCTTTCTCTCTTTCCTCCAGGCTGATTCAGAGAATGCAGGGGTCTACAGCCTGATCACTTCTGTACCATCCACATCTATACCATTAGGTTTGTCTATTTAACTCAATCCCAATGATTCATAACATGTAGGGCTTTTTATAGGACTCAAAGTTGTTTAGGCGTGTATGTTGGTCTGAGGTAGTCATATCAGTAAGCATGAATGTATATAAGTTATACATAAGATAATGTGTTAGAGCATGAGAATAGAGCTGTACGTCTACAGGATGGTTTGAGTCAGGAGGAGAAGTGTGAAGGGAAATTAAGTACAGCAAAGTGACGCGCAGAACCACACCCACACACACACACACACACACACACACACACACTCACTCACTCACTCACTCACTCACCCTCTGCTGTACAGGTCCTTTTGAAGAAAATGGAAAGTCCTCTGAAAACGACAATGTAAGTTCAGAGTCACCCACTGTGTTTGATGATTGTGAACGGCTCTCAGTTTCAGATTGATGTTACATTACATTTACATTACTGTAGAATTAAAGGACTGAAGTTAAACTGTATGTTTCTTTTTTCTAGTCTGATACGTACCACGTATACAGCTCAATCCCCGACAGACCAGCAACCTCAGCCCAGCCGGATGGGTTGTACAGTCTTCTGCAGACACACTGAAACTACACCACTGGCTCTCTGTATGTCTCACAGAAATATTGTTTCTTTCAGGATGTCCTTTATTTATCACACATCATGTTCCTGTAAATAAGTATCATCTAATACATCTACTGCAGTGCCGTTTCTATTTATAAGCGACATACAGTAAGCAGCCACTAGAGGCCCCTCCAGAAAAAAACATAGGATAGTAGAATAAACAAGGTGCAGTTTCGAAATGTGGTTCTGCATCAGCAGTTTTVCTCTTGTTATGTCAGTCACTGACAGTCACTCAATTATCCCATGTCAGCTAAGATTTTATAGATTGCTAGGCCCAGTTAGTCTCGCCAGCTATCTAAGCCTTGTAGTAATGGCCAAATTACTGCCCATGGGCCCTGACCTCCAGGGGGCCCTAAAAGCTCAGCGTTCAACACCATAGTTCCCCTTCAAGCTCATCACTAAACTAAGTACCCAGGGCCTAAAATCCTCCCTCTGCAACTGGATCCTGGACTTCCTGATGGGCCGCCCCCAGGTTGTAAGGGTAGGCAACAACAAAATCTGCCTCATTGATCCTCAACACAGGGGCCTGTCAAAGGTGCGTGTTGAGACCCTCGTGTACTACTGTTTCACCCACAACTGCGTGGTCATTGCGGTCTTCCAACACCAAATCATTAAGTTTGCCGACGACAGAATGGTGTGAGGCCTGATCACCGACAATGATGAACAGCCTATAGGATTAGGTCAGAGACCTGGCAGTGTGATGCAAGACAACAAGCACGCTCCATTCACATTGACGGGGCTGTTATTTGATATGAAACAAATGTACATTCTCTTCTTCATCTCCTCTCACCAGGTTTGACCTCTCTTTGGCCCCCAGCACAGCAGTGAATCCTACATCAGGTGTGTTGTCATCTTTAGTTAGTACAACTGAGAAAAAAAGACATATTTTGTCTTACCCAGGTCTTTGTATTATTTTTTCATCACAAATGTGCCTAATTACTAGAAAAGGTTGATATTGGATTGATTAAATCATCCCATTAAGATCTTATTGTATAACCGGATCCAATGACTTTGCTTTGCACTAGATGGATGTTAGTCTTACTTTGACAACTGACCACCAAAAGAGTCCAACTGAAAGTGAGTAGGCCACACGATTTTATGTTTATTGGTGTTACTAGTGATGATGTTGTTAAACTGTTACAAACTCGTCTCTATCTTGCATGTGCACAGGAGGTCAAAGCTCCACAGACAGCGTTGTGAATTCAAACAGTCAAAAATAGTTTTGGGTAAGTATCCTTATTTAGTAATCCCACAGCAAAAATGCACTTGTCTTTTCCTGCTAGCACTGACTTTGCTGATAATACTTTGTTGATGGAAAATGTACTGTTGTGTATTGTGATATGTTGTTGCCTCACTAGCTATCTTAAGATGAATGCACTAATGTATGTCACTCTGGATAAGAGCCTCTGCTAATGACTTGTCGTGGAAATTTCCATCAGGGACACCTGAAGTACTAATGAAATTAATTATTATTTTATATCAGCAAGCTGGAGAGTTCAACAAACTTAATGTACTATAGTACACGTGGTCGGGAGCTCCGCCGGGAAGTCCATTAGTTGTCTTATATGCTGCTTAAGAGAAAAGTTATATTGGCAAGATTTAGCTTATTCATTATTAATAATTAATTCATCATTAACGTTTGGTTCATGCATGTGACCAACCAATACCTCACGAGGCTTCTTCTCTCAGCTGAGACCTTGAAACTGAGCCACCCTTTCGGTTTTCAAAACAATGTTCTTGGCGCACTGCCAAATTGCTTTATACTGATAGTAAGGATTCCTCCAGTCACGATCATCAGTCATTGCATGAACCCAGTCGAATTGGTTATTGAAAAGCACAAACATAACATTTTCCTTCACAGACTCAAATGTAGAATGTTTAGCTAACTAGCTGTCTTTTCTCACATATGAAAACGGAAACGTTTACCAAGCAATAATAAAGTGTATTCTAACACTTGTCTACCATTGAAGTATTTACATTTGGATTAAGAGCTAATGACCTTCTGCCTGTCATCATGTCACCAAACAGCGGTGCAATTATGGCAGACAGCAGTGGGTATGTTTTCTGGAGTGGGGTGTGTTCTTGATGGGATTGACAGCTGTCTGTCTACAGGAGGAGTGAGTACTTCTGATTCTGCATAACAAATACATGCAACATGTCCTTCTCATATTAATGTAAGTGCCTTTGACATGGGTTATCTTTCAACTCCTTTTGGTGATATTGTGTAGTGTAAGCTATATTCAATATCATTCATTTAGCCTAATTTGTTTTTCAGAGAAAACCAATTCTCAGAGGTAAGAATTCCCCTTGTGAATATGAATGCAGATTGTATCACCTTTAGTTCTTGTATTGTCCATGATGAGATGTTCTACTACAACCTTCTCAAGCAGGACTTACCAATGACTCGCTCATAACGGAAGTGGTCAGATGACACGCATGCTAAGCTACAGGACTGTTTTGCTATCACAGACTGGAAAATGTTTTGGGATTCATCCGATGGCATTGAGGAGTACACCACATCAGTCACCGACTTCATCTGTACGTACATATTCCAACCAGAAGCCATGGATTACAGGCACCATCCGCACTGAGCAAAAAGCTAGAGCTGCCGCTTTTAAGGAGTGGGACGCTATTCCGGATGCTTATAAGAAATCCTGCTATGCCCTCAGACGAACCATCAAACAGGCAAAGCATTAATACAGGGCTAATATTAAATCCTACTACACTGGCTCTGACACTCGTCAGATGTGGCAGGGCTTGCAAACTATTACGTATTACAAAGGAAACCCAACCGTGAGCTGCCCAGTGACGAAAGCCTACCAAACGAGCTAAATTCCTTCTATGCTTGCTTCAAGGCAAGCAACACTGAACCATGCATGAGATCATCAGCTGTTTCGGACGACTGTGAGATGACGCTCTCCATAGCAGATGTGAGTAAGACCTTTAAACAGGTCAACATTCACAAGGRTGCAGGGCCAGATGGATTACCAGGATGCATACTGAGAGCATGTACTGACCAACTGGCAAGTGTCTTCACTGACATGTTCAACCTCTCCCTAACCAATTCTGTAATACCGACATGTTTCAAGCAGACCGCCATATTCCCTGTGCCCCAGAACACCAAGGTAACCTGCCTAAATGACTACTGGCCCATAGCACTCACATCTGTAGCCATGACGTGCTTTCAAAGGCTGGTCATGAATCACATCAACACCATCATCCCAGAAACCCTAGACCCACTACAATTCACATACCGCCCCAACATATCCACAAATTACGCAATCGCTATTGGTCTCAACACTGCCTTTTCCCACCTGGACAAAAGGAACACCTACGTGAGAATGCTGTTTGCTGAAACATAAAAAAAATAGTTTTGGGTAAGTATCCTTATTTAGTAATCCCACAGCAAAAATGCACTTGTCTTTTCCTGCTAGCACTGACTTTGCTGATAACAACTTTGTTGATGGAAAATGTACTTGTTGTGATTGTGATATGTTGTTCCCTCACCAAGCTATCTTAAGATGAATGCACTAATGTATGTCACTCTGGATAAGAGCCTCTGCTAAATGACTTGTCGTGGAAATTTCCATCAGGGACACCTGAAGTCAATATGAAATTAATAATTATTTATTATCAGCAAGCTGGAGAGGTTCCAACAAACTTAATGTACTATAGTACACGTCGGCCGGGAGCTCCGCCGGGGAGCTCCGCCGGGGAGCTCCGCCGGGGAAGTCCCATTAGTTGTCTTATATGCTGCTTAAAGAGACAAGTTATATTTGCAAGATTTAGCTTATTCATTATTCATAATTCAATAATTAATTCATCATTAACGTTTGTTCATGCATGTAACCAACAAATACTCACAGGCTTCTTCTCTTCAAGCTGAGACCTTGAAACTGAGACACCCTTTCGGTTTTCAAAACAATGTTCTTGGCGCACTGCCAAATTGCTTCTACTGATAGTAAGGATTCCTCCAGTCACGATCAATCAGTCACTTGCATGAACCCAGTCAATTGGTTATTAGAAAAGCACAAACATTTTCCTCACAGACTCAAATGTAGAATGTTTAGCTAACTAGCTGTCTTTTCTCACATATATGAAAACGGAAACGTTTACCAAGACTAATAATAAAGTGGTATTCTAACACCTGTCTACCATTGAAGTATTTACATTTGGATTAAGAGCTAATGACCTCTCTCTGATGTCATCATGTCACCAAACAGCGGTGCAATTATGGCAGGCAGCAGTGGGTATGGTCTTCTGGAGTGGGCGTGTTCTTGATGGGATTGACAGCTGTCGTCTCTCAGGAGGACCAGTGAGTACTTCTGATTCTGCATAACAATATTTGCAAACATTTTCCTTTCTCATATTAATGTAAGTGCCTTTGACATGGGTTAATCTTTCAACTCCTTTTGGTGATTTGTGTAGTGTAGCTATATTCAATATCATTCATTTAGCCTAATTTGTTTTTCAGAGAAAACCAATTCTCAGAGGTAAGAATTCCCCTTGTGAATATGATGCAGATTGTATCAACCTTTAGTTCTGTATTGTCCATGATGAGATGTTCTTACCACAACTTCTTATACTTTTATGTTGTACAGACCTACAGCCAGACAGGATGATCACAGACAATGTATGTTCCAAACAAAATACATCAACACTGCACACACTACTAACACAACTACACACATGCATTGTACAAACAATATTCTAATTTCATTTTCATTTTGTTTCTGTTGTAGGTGATATTTGTGTTGGGAGGAGCAGTGCAGGCATGTTGGATTCAAGGGATGCTGGGTCTATTCTCTCATCGCCTATGTACCGTCCACATTTTTGCCCTCAGGTGAGTTTGTAACAGAAGTCTTCTGTCCCTGTCTTCCTGACCTGGGATGTGAATTTGGGATCCTCAGTACAATAACACTTAATCACTCAATGCAACCATACTAACTTAACATTTTTTATTCAGAGCATCTTGAAAGCGTAGAACAGAGCTGTAAGTCTCCAGGGTGGTTTGAGTCAGGAGGAGAAGTGTGAAGTGACATCAAACCTGTTATTTTCACTTCTTCTGACCCCCCCAAAAAAAAAAAACCTCTTACTTGTGTCTTTGTCTCTGTGAGATGCAGGTCCTGTGCAGCTATCTGCAAATGAAGATGTAAGTACAGCAAAAGTAATAACGCTTTGTTATACAGTGGGGAGAACAAGTATTTGAACACTGCCGATTTTGCAGGTTTTCCTACTTACAAAGCATGTAGAGGTTGTAATTTTTTATCATAGGTACACTTCAACTGTGAGAGACGAATCTAAAACAAAAATCCAGAAAATCACTTGTATGATTTTTAAGTAATTAATTTGCATTTATTGCATGACATAAGTATTTGATCCATCAGAAAAGAAGAACTTATAACAATAGCAACATCACTCACTTCTGTCCACGCCATCCATCAACTCTTGTCCACTTGAAGAGAGACTGAGGAGGCTCTGACCTGAGCAAGGCAGAAGGACTGTCAGGTGTCCTGCTCCTTAGCAACCTATTGGGGCCTGGTAGCAGAGGTCACTGGGAGTTGGGGAGAAGTTTGTGATCGCCTAGTCTCTCTGGCAGCAAGTCCTCAACTGGAGCTTCATTAAATAGTACCCGCAAGTCACAAGTCTCTCAATGTCACAGTGAAGAGGCAACTCTGGGATGATGGCCTTCTAGGCAGAGTTGCAAAGAAAAAAGCCATATCTCAGACTGGCCAATAAAAATAAAAGATTAAAGATGGGCAAACGAACACAGACACTGGACAGAGGAACTCTGCCTACGCGGGTACTATTTTACTATTTACATGAAGCTGTGAGTTGAGGACTTGTGAGGTGTCTTTCTCAAAAACTCTAATGTACTTGTCTCTTGCTCAGTTGTGGTACCGGGGGCTCCCAATCCTCTTTCTGTTCTGATTAGAGCCAGTTCGCGCTGTTCTGTGAAGGGAGTAGTACACAGCGTTGTATGAGATCTTCAGTTTTTTGGCAATTTCTCGCATGGAAATAGCCTTCATTTCTCAGAACAAGAATAGACGCGACCATTTTGAGCCTGTAATCGACCCATGAATGCTGATGCTCCAGATACTCAACTGGTCTAAAGAAGGCCAGTTTTATTGCTTCTTTAATCAGAACAACAGTTTTTAGCTGTGCTAATAATTGCAAAAGGTTTTCTAATGATCAATTACCCTTTTAATTGATACACTTGGATTAGCTACACAATGTGCCATTGGAACACAGGAGTGATGGTTGCTGATAATGGGCCTCTGTACGCCTATGTACATATTCCATAACGAAGCAGCTGTAACGTCTGATTCTCCTCTTCGTCTGAAGAGGGATCGGACCAAACGCAGCGGGTGATGAATACATGATGAATTTATTTTAAACAAGACGAAACACGAAGTAACTTGAATAAATTACAAAATAACAAAACGACGTAGACCGACGCTGAAACATGAGAACTTACATAAACGAGAAACGCACGAACAGGAACAGACTAGACAAACGAAACGTCCATGTGGTACCAACACTGACACGGAAGACAATCACCTCAAACAACAGTGTGAACAGCCTACCTAAATATGGTTCTCAATCAGAGGAAAACGTAAAAAACCACCTGCCCTGATTGAGAACATATCAGGCTAAATGAACATGAACCCAACATAGAAACACATAACATAGATGCCACCCAACTCACGCCTGACCAAACTAAACAATACAAAAACAAAGGAAAAACAGGTCAGGAAGCGTGAGCAAGCAGCTGTTTCCAGCTACAAATATAATTTACAAAACATTACAATGTCTACACTATATTTCTGATCAATTTCATGTTATCTAATAGATTAGGTGCTTTTCTTTCAAAAACAGGACATTTCTACGTGACCAAACTTTTAACGGGTAGTG
>NW_019946227.1:39336-45981 GCF_002910315.2 Salvelinus sp. IW2-2015 | reverse complement strand
AAGGATTCTCCAGTCACGATTCAGTCACTTGCATGAACCCAGTCGAATTGGTTATTAGAAAAGCAAACATAACATTTTCCTCACAGACTCAAATGTAGAATGTTTAGCTAACTAGCTGTCTTTTCTCACATATATGAAAACGGAAACGTTTACCAAGACTAATAATAAAGTGGTATTCTAACACCTGTCTACCATTGAAGTATTTACATTTGGATTAAGAGCTAATGACCTCTTCTGATGTCATCATGTCACCAAACAGCGGTGCAATTATGGCAGGCAGCAGTGGGTATGTCTTCTGGAGTGGGCGTGTTTCTTGATGGGATTGACAGCTGTCTGTCTCTACAGGAGGACCAGTGAGTACTTCTGATTCTGCATAACAAATATTTTTGCAAACATTTTCCTTTCTCATATTAATGTAAGTGCCTTTGACATGGGTTAATCTTTCAACTCCTTTTGGTGATATTGTGTAGTGTAAGCTATATTCAATATCATTCATTTAGCCTAATTTGTTTTTCAGAGAAAACCAATTCTCAGAGGTAAGAATTCCCCTTGTGAATATGATGCAGATTGTATCAACCTTTAGTTCTGTATTGTCCATGATGAGATGTTCTTACCACAACCTTCTTATACTTTTATGTTGTACAGACCTACAGCCAGACAGGATGATCACAGACAATGTATGTTCCAAACAAAATACATCAAACACTGCACACACTACTACACAACTACACACATGCATGTACAACACATATTCTAATTTCATTTTCATTTTTGTTTCTGTTGTGATGATTTTGGTGATGGGAGCTATGAGCAGTGCAGGCATGTTGGATTCAAGGGATGCTGGGTTCTATTCTCTCATCGCCTATGTACCGTCCACATTTTTGCCCTCAGGTGAGTTTGTAACAGAATGTTCTTCTGTCCCTGTCTTCCTGACCTGGGATGTGAATTTGGGATCCTCAGTACAATAACACTTAATCACTCAATGCCAACCATACTAACTTACATTTTTTATTCAGAGCATCTTGAAAGCGTGAGAACAGAGCTGTAAGTCTCCAGGGTGGTTTGAGTAGAGGAGGAGAAGTGTGAAGTGACATCAAACCTGTTATTTTCACTTCTTCTGACCCCCCCCCAAAAAAAGAAACCTCTTACTTGTGTCTTTGTCTCTGTGAGATGCAGGTCCTGTGCAGTCTATCATCTGCAAATGAAGATGTAAGTACAGCAAAAATGAATTACCTTGGATATAGATACATACTGGTTTTCGGACAGATAGACAGACAGTCTGAGGGAAAATAAGGACCTTTGTCTCACTCTTTCCTCCAGGCTGATTCAGAGAATGCAGGGGTCTGCAGCCTGATCACTTCTGTACCATCCACATCTATACCACCAGGTTTGTCTATTTAACTCTATACAATAGATTCATATCATGTAGGGCTTTTTATAGGACTCAAAGTTGTTTAGGCTTCGATGTTGGTCTGAGGTAGTCATATCAGTAAGCATGTAGTATGTATATGCTTGGAATGCTTGGAACTGCCGTAATTCACTGTATCACAAATGGACACCTGGCTTGTGTTACATACTATCCATAATATCTGTTAATGTGTTAGTATTTTTATTTGGGGATTTTGGAGGGGTCCAAAACATTTTTAAGTAAATGCCCAAGTAAATATATAGTGTATTTATATCTATTCTGTCATCTGTGTGATGTCTCCTTCCATAACGGTTTGATACAGTTTACTAAAAAAAGTATATTTGTGATCAAAATCGATAGATACAGACAATTTAAAATAAAGAAATATATAACATATTCACACAATGCAAAAAACAGGTAAATTAGGAAATTAAGATAAATTAAGTCATTAAGATCCAAAGTGGAAAGACATTTTTCTTGGTGAAATTCATTTTGCGTTGAAATATGCTTATAATATAATCCAGATGCACCCAAAAATCAACTTTAGTTTTTTTGTATCTTGCTAAAATTAAAAACAATCTAAATTCACCCCCAAAATACACCAATATGAGAAATGTATTCATGCTTCTGACCATTACAACAAGCATCTCACYAGTGATGAAACCCCACTTCTCATGTTATATTTCCATGGAAATGTTCAGTGTCGTTGTTTACTACTTATGTATCTGCACCTCTATTATCTTATTAAGATAATAACTACAGTAGATAGGAGAAATATTGCCTCTAATGCACACTGTGGAGAGTCATATGGAGCCACAAAAAGACTGTTTCTTGTTTCTTACTTTTGGATGTTGCCAATATATACTGCAGTTGTACATGAAACCTGCATTTTATTGTGCAGTGTAGTTGAAAAGAAAGCCTGAATAAAATATAGTTATTTCCTCTGACAGATAAGCAAATGGTTTTGGCTCATGTTAGGAGCAGGAGACATTTACCTTTAATCACATCAGTTGATGACTGGACTTTCTTTGTGGTTTTCCTGTAGCAGGCTCCTCGTCTCTCTCTATTAAAAGCATTCTCTCAGTCACAGACACCGTACTTATTATGTAGTTTGTGATAGTCTGTTTCTCTGAAACATGGCGTTATTCACCCCTGATCTGGCTCGTTATCTGTTTTTGATAATCCTCCTTTGCTGTGAGTTATTCCTCTGATCCAACTCTTGCCAATAGTATATATACACTGATACAGCTAATCATTGTATTGAGTGTCTAATTTGATCATATTTAATGTGAATATTGTACACTGAGTATACAAAACATTAAGACACATGGTCTTTCACCAATTTCATTGGATTTTAGGTGAAAAGTAGTGTGAAAAAAGTCAAATACATTTTTCAAATCCAATCAGTTTTCCACATTGATTAACATAATCGCATTGAGTTTTTTTTTTGGTTGAAATGATGTGGAAACTAAGTTGATTCAACCAGTTTTTGCCCAGTGGGTAGTTACTAACATGATGTTACTGGTGCACTTTGACTGATGCCAATCGATACAAATGTTAAAACGTTTGTTCTCAGAATAATATCCCCACCATGTTTTTAATTTCCTTTTCTTAATTCTCGAGTTCGGTCTCGATACCACATATTGAGTGTCTCGGTCTCAGATCATTCTCATCGGTCTTGAACTTGGTCTTGGACAATGATGACTGAATTTCTTCCTTAAACCAGCCGAGTCTTTGTGGAAGTTTGCAGTGACATTTGCTGTTTTGGACCTGTAAACACCGATCCTGTAGAGCGTGCTGCCCAAACCTCTTCCTGGAGATCTATGTCCTGTAGGTTTTCAGTCCAACCCTAATTTAGCATATCATGTTCACAGCTAGTTAACGTCTTGAGCAGCTAATTAGTAGAATCAGGTGTGTTAAATTAGGGTTGGACTTAAGAGGGTTGGGCAGCCCTGCTGTAGAGGGCCTATAAGCTATTTCGCAAGTATGAAACAATCACAGTCAGTAAAGGTGAGGAATTTGTTTCTGCAATGTATAGATAGATGCGATTTCGAACTATTTTAGAATCCAAAGAAGAATAAATAGGCCTGATTTAACTCTTCTCATTTGTCAGAGTTGTGTGTATTGGTGGCAGGGAAGTCAGGCGCAGGAAAGTCAAACGGAGTGTAAAATGGAGTCTTTTAATGAATGTCCAAGTAACATGCTCCGTAACACTAATAAGAAAGAAACATAAACAAATATGGGTTCGAAGACCCGTCGCGCACCTATACACATAAAAAAACACTGACAATAAACAATCTCTGACAAAGACATGAGGGGAAACAGAGGGTTAAATACACAACATGTAATGGATGGGATTGAAAACAGGTGTGTGAGAAGACACAAAACAGGACAAGAAACCAATGGATCAATGATGGCTAGAAGACCGGTGACGTCCGCCGCCGACACAACAAGGAGAGGCAACGACTTCGGAGAAGTCGTGACATCTATTAAAGGGCTACATTATATTTAGCTACCTTTTTTTTTTGTTATGAATTAAGAGTATCATCAAAACCAGATGTGCGAAAACTATTCCTAATGTTAGAAGTTGGCGATCCCGTTTTGCTGCAGGGCAGACCTCAATTCGTTGGGGCATGGGACTCCACAAGTGTGTCGAAAGCGTTCCAGCAGGGATGCTGTCCTCATGTTGACCTCCAAATGCTTCCCAAAGTTGTGTTCAAGTTGGCTAAGATGTCCTTTGGTGGTGACTCATTATTGATATCACACGGTAAACTGCTGAGACATGTTAAAGACCCACCTTTCCAGTCAAGAGGATTACGGCAACGCGCACAGCGTTAGCTCACATTTAAAACGATCTTTAATTTCCCAGAGGACATATGAGATGGGATGTGGTTCTGAACTAGAGAATAATATGAACGGAAATATACTAATAAACATACGCAATGAGACGGAATGAGTAACAGCACATGAGCAATAATAAAATTAACTGTTAAGGAGATAGTGGAAAAGCAAAGGACTGTATAGAGACACAGCATCAACTACTATTAGCGTCACCCACAGGCAATAGTTAACAACTCAGACAGTAAATGCACAACTTTCAATAACAACATCACTCAACTTCTGTCCTACGCACTCCATCACTCTTGTCCACCTTGGAGAGAGACCTGTGGAGGCTCTGAACTGAGGCAGGCAAGAAGACTGTCCAGTTGTCCGCTGCTCCTCGCATAACCTATTGGTGGCCTGGTAACAGAGGTCACTGGGAGTTTGGGGTAGACATGTTTGTGATCGCTCTAGTCCTCTCTGGCAGGCAAGTCCTCAACTGGCAGCTTCATTAAATAGTACCGACGCAAATCACCAGTCTCAACGTTCAACAGTGAAGAAGCAATCTGGGATGCTGGCCTTCTAGTGCAGCAGTCGCAAAGAAAAAGCCACTATCCGACTGGCCAAATAAAAATAAAAGTATTAAGATGGTCAAAGAAACAGACACTGAACAGAGGAACTCTGCCTAGAAGGTCACATCCCGGGGGGGCGAGTCACCTCTTCTCTGTTGACGTTGAGACTGGTAGTTTTGTGGGTAAGATTTAATGAGTGCAGTTGAGGAGTTGTGAGGTCGATCTGTTTCTCAAACTAGAACACTCTATGTACTTGCTCCTTAATCAGTTGTGCACCCGGGGCCTTCCCACTCCTCTTTCTATTCCTGATTAAAGCAGTTTTTTGCGCTGGTTCTGTGAAGGGAGCTAGTACACAGGGCGTGTACGAGATGCTTCAGTTTTTTTGGCAATTTCTCCGCATGAAGTAAGCCTTCTTTCTCAGAACAAGAATAGACTGACCATTTTTGAGCCTGTATCGAACCCATGAATGCTGATGCTCCAGATACTCAACTAGTCTACAAAGAAGGCCCAGTTTTATTGCTTCGCTTTAAATGCAGCACAACAGTTATTTTAGTGTTGCTACACATAATTGCAAAGGTTTTTTCTAATGATCAATTACGCCTTTTCAATGATAAACTTGGATTTAGCTAACAACACGTTTGCATTGGAACACAGGAGTGATGGTTGGGCTGATAATGGGCCTCTGTACGTCCTATGTAGAATATTCCATAAAGATGCAGCCGTTTCCCAGCTACAAATATCATTTAGCAACATTAACAATGTCTACACTGTAATTTCTGATCAATCTCATGTTTTTTTAATAAGATAAACCCCATTTGCTTTTCCTTTTCAAAAACACAGGACAAATGTTCTAACCGTGATACCCAAACTTTTAACCACGGTAGTAGTATATCACGCACAGTAAATTTTTATATTCCAGCCAGCGTATATCAGATTAAACTTTTCTTATCAGATAATTATCAGACTCAAGTTAAAAAAAAGGGTGCTGGTAAACACACAAATACATAATTCTCACAAAAGTTAGTCCAGCTGGCGCATTACTTAGTCATGTATTAGCGGGTACTGATATAGTGTCTTCAAAGCGCTAACTACTTCCAGCGGCTCTGGAAGAGTGATGAATGTGGCTGCTAACGAAGCAAATAATCACTGTAATTAATTCCACTCGTTCACCACAGGCATGCACGATTAGAGTTCAGACACGACTCAAAAGATTAAGCCTATTGCTGAGCTTTGGATCACCAGCTGGGCAGCAATATAATGATGTGTGCCATAAATTGATTTTCTTTACTGTGTACAAAATATATAATTTTTACTATTATTAATATTTTTCAAATTAGAGGAAATTACAGAGTCAGACCTTGGTGCTGCTCCTTATTTGTTTTTACGGCCTAGCGGGGAGTGGTCTATATTAAATAGAATGAATTTGTAATATTTTCCCCCAATTTCCAGTGACTACATCTTTTCTCCATACAGCTGCAACTCCGCAACCTGGCTCAGTGAGAGGGAAGGTCAAGTCCATGTGTCTTTTTCAAACATGACCCACCAAGCGTGCTTCTTAACATCCCGCTTGCGTTAAAACTGGAATCTCAGTTGCCTATCAATGTGTCAGCAAGGAACACCATTCAACTGATGACGTAGTTCAGCCTGCAGGTGCACCAGCCCCACGCACAAGGAGTTGCTAGAGCGTGATGAGCCAAGTAAAGCTCCACCCCAGCCAATCCTTGGACAACTGCTTGAGCCAATTGGCGGCTCGCCTAATGGGACTTGCCGCAACTCAGAGCGCGAGTCGTCGACAGCACGGGATCGACCCAGGATGTAGTGACCGCCGCGCAACGCGGTGCCTTA
>NW_019946227.1:36824-38274 GCF_002910315.2 Salvelinus sp. IW2-2015 | reverse complement strand
AACCGATCCACAACGACCAGGATCGTGGTGTAACCCTGTGAAGGTGGAAGATCAGTCAAAAAAATCCACCGACAGGTGCGACCACGGCCGTTGAGGAACGGGTAAAGGTTTTAGCTTACCTCTGGGCAGGTGTCTAGGAGCCTTGCACTGGGCGCACACCGAACAGGAGGAAACATTAAATCCTCACGTCCTTAGCTAAAGTGGGCCACCAGTACCTCCCATCAAGACAGCGCATCGTCCGACCTTTCCCAGGATGACCAGACGAGGGTGACGTGTGAGCCCAATAGATCAATCGGTCGCGAACAGCAGAAGGAACGTACAGACGACCAGCTGGACACTCAGGAGATGGCTCTGCACGTGACGCCCGCTCAATGTCCGCGTCCTGCTTCCACACTACTGGCGCCACCAAACACGAAGCTGGGAGTGTGGGAGTGGGATCCATGGACCGCTCCTCTGTGTCATACAGCTGAGACAATGCATCTGCCTTGACGTTCTGGGAGCCTGGTCTGTAAGAAAGAGTAAACATAAAACGAGTGAAAAACATGGCCCACCTTTCCTGGCGAGAATTCAGTCTCTTCGCCTGCCGGATGTACTCCATATTGCGGTGGTCAGTCCAAATGAGAAAAGGGTGTTTAGCCCCCTCAAGCCAATGCCTCCACYCCTTCAAGGCTTTTACGACAGCTAACAGCTCCCGGTCCCCCACATCATAGTTTRGCTCCGCCGGGCTGAGCTTCTTCGAAAAGAAAGCACAGGGGCGAAGCTTCAGTGGCGCACCCGAACACTGAGAGAGCACTGCTCCTATCCCAGCTTCGGATGCGTCCACCTCCACTATGAAWGGCAAAGAGGGATCCGGATGAGCCAACACAGGCACCGAGGTAAACAGAGTCTTCAGGTGTCCAAAAGCCCTGTTCGCCTCAGCCGACCACTGCAAGCGCACCGGGCCCCGCTTTAGCAGTGAGGTAATGGGAGCAGCAACCTGACCAAAACSCCGGATAAACCTCCGGTAGTAATTGGCAAACCCTAAAAAACGCTGCACCTCCTTTACCGTGGTTGGAGTCGGCCAATTACGCACGGCTACAATGCGGTCGCTCTCCATTTCCACTCCTGAAGTGGAAATCCGATGCCCTAGGAAGGAGATGGATTGTTGGAAGAATAAGCATTTCTCAGCCTTGACATATAGATCATGCTCCAACAGGCGACCAAGCACCCTGCGCACCAGGGACACATGCTCGGCGCGTGTAGCGGAGTATATCAGAATGTCATCGATATACACCACTACACCCTGCCCGTGCAGGTCCCTGAAGATCTCATCTACAAATMATTGGAAGACTGATGGAGCATTCATCAACCCATATGGCATGACACGGTACTCATAATGACCTGAGGTGGTGCTAAATGCCGTCTTCCACTCATCACCCTTCCGAATACACACCAGATTGTACGCACTCCT
>NW_019946227.1:30015-33358 GCF_002910315.2 Salvelinus sp. IW2-2015 | reverse complement strand
GAGTAGTTTTAAGGGCAACAGTAATGTTTACATGTGATAGAATATTTAGAGAAGTATCTTACAAGTGATAATATTTAGGAGACTACTGTATAATATCTTAGATGAGTACTAAATACATGTTAGGGACGTACTTTACATGGAGCATGATTAGGGGACAGTACTTTACATCGGATAATATTTAGGGCAGTACTTACATGTGACAATACTTAGGGACAGTAACTTACATGGACAATATTTAGGGGGCAGTTATCTTCATGTGACAATACTTAGGGACACGTATTACATGTGAACCATATTTAGGGGCAGTACTTACATGTGACAATACTTAGGGAAGTACTTACATGTGACAGCTATTAGGGACAGTATACATGTGACAATATTTAGGGGCAGTACTACATGTACATATTTAGGGGCAGTACCTACTGTGAGATATTTAAGGGGCAGTACTTACATTGTGACATATTTTAGGGCAGTACTTAATGTGACAAATTTAGGGAGTACTTACATGTGACATATTAGGGACAGTATTCATGTACAATACTTAGGGACAGTACTACATGTACAATATTTAGGGGCAGTACTTCATGTGAACAATATTAGGGGCATACTTACATGTGACCATATTAGGGCAGTTACTTCAGTGACAGTATATTTAGGGGCAGTACTTACATGTGACAATATTAGGTGCAGTACTTACATGTGAAATATTTAGGGGCACGTACTTACATGTGATAATATTTAGGGCAGTACTTACATGTGATAGAACGTGCGCTGTCACTGCTGCCAGCATACTCTCTACAGAGAGCCTGGTAGAAGAGAAAATAGACCATTCATTGTGTGTGTGTGTGTGTGTGTGTGTGTGTGTGTGTGTGTGTGTGTGTGTGTGGTGTGTGTGTGTGTGTGTGTGGTGTGTGTTGTGTGTGTGTGTGTGTGTGTTGTGTGTGTGTGTGTGTGTGTGTGTGTGTGTGTGGTGTGGTGTGTGTGTGTGTGGTGTGTGTGTGTGTGTGTGTTTTCAGGGTATGACTGTAACATGATTTCTCCTCTAACCTTTTGAAGGAGCCCATGAGAAGCAGCTTGTTCATACAAGCATCTCCACCTCTCCAAAGAACAGCCCCGTCTGAGGAAGAAGATGTTTATTTAAATGTAAATTCTAGGAACCGGGGGCTACAGGACACACATCTAGTATATTATTAATGGTACCTGAGAGTAGTCCTCTGTGACCAGAATAAAGCCGTTGTTGTCTATAAGGTAACACTTGATGTCCTGGATTTAAAAATGTATTAAAGAGTTTCTTCACGTCTTCAAGGAGGCTTAATATCGTTTAAAACATTACATTTACAAGCCTATAACAGGTACAGTAGCTCTCTATGTCAGGGAGAAGTTAAGGCAGAAGTTAGGGGCTTTTCAGGGAGCTTACAAGCAACAATAGGCGACTTCCTGTCATCCAGCAGTTGTATGGCAGTGCTGGCCAAAACCACACTCTTATTCTCATTTCCTGGAGTAAAACAGGAACACAGAGAAGCACCGATATTAGCCTCAATCAACAAATGTTGTGTAATGGAAAAGAACAATTCTATTTTCAATAGATCTTATAAAATACACTATATATATTCCATTCACACTCAGACCTCAGCATAATTAATCACAGCTGGAAAACCAAGTCACAGAAACAAAAGAGAATACTCCTTTTCTAGCCAAAAGATGGCGCCATACCCACGATTTCAGCAGGCAATAGCAACCCACAGCACTACACTCAGTGATGGAATCCATGTAGCCTACAACCAGGGTGTTTGAAGTGATTCTGACACAGAGAGAGGGATGTGTTCTTATGAAAATAAACAGTTCTGGTATAGAGCACTACAGAACCTCTGGGGACAGGGATTTATTGGAGGGGTTATAGTATTAAACAGGGGAGGTGATAGTAAAGGAGGGATATTTACAACAGACTAAGGGATGAGAGCAGTTAGAGGAAGGAAGAGGCTGGTAGACAACAGGGAACAAGTGTGATCCTGATCCTCTCCTTCCCTCAGTGGGAAGAAAGTGGGGCACATTAATTACAGACAGGAGAGAGAGACGAGCTGTACAACACAACCCAGCTTCTCTAATATACAGTAGCTCACTCTCCCTAACTTGTGATTGAGTGTCATCTGCAGCCTATTTTCCACCCCACACCCCACTCAATAGATCTCTTTAGTTAACCCTGTGTACTGTATCTCTGTGGGTTACCATGGTGATTCAATGTGTCTCTGATAGGTTTTCCATGACGATTCGGTGAATCTGTGTCTGATATAGGGTGTAGATAGCCTCTTCGCTCAGTTTGACTCGTACACATTAATCTAGTCTCCTGTCACTGCAGGCGACATCCCGTACCCCGAAAACATATTTATCAGCCCCTCTGATTTACCTATTTCCGTGAAACTTTTCCCGTCACAAGGCAAATCTGTACCAGATGTCATGGTAATTTGTCGTATGGTTACTTRGTGATTATGAACTCRTRATGGCCAGAAAAGGTGAGCAATTGATTATGCAATGGTTATGATATATTTATATATTACGTTTATAAATTAACATTCTGCCCTACCAAGCAAAAAGGCAGTAACTACTCACAGCGTGGAACTGAGAAAAATGTCTTCCAAGTTTAATTGTCCAGCCAAATGAATTCTGGGGAGATAATTTGAGGAGATCATCATGCATGTTGACCCTGACCTCTGACATGACCTTTGACCCTTAAACAGCAGTTACTGCCTTCTTCCTTGGCATATGTTCCAAATGGCAGGGTAATACCAAAGCAAAGAGCAGTGTCTGACATTTTCATTTGTTAGTTTACTATTCTTCTCATGTATGTTATTAATAAAAGAGCAGTGTAATTACTGACAGTGAAGCYGAGTTCAAACTGTATTATTCATGTGACTTCCGCTAAGATACCAGTTGTATTTACATGGAGATGTAGGTTCTGCGTCAGTCACATTACATACTGTGTTTTACAACTAGCCCATGTCTTGTTATAAGAATACATGTGAAAAGCAGCACTGCAATTTTTTGAATTACATTAAATGATTACCTATCTTGTATTATATAACAATACAATATAATGATACAATATAATGCATTGGAACATGGTAGAAGTATGGCATAGGGTAATACTAATTATAAAAATTACCATGAGATTGCAAAGTAATTGATTTGTATAAACTACCTACTCATATATGGGTTTTTCTTTATTTTTTACTATTTTCTACATTACATCGTAGAATAATAGTGAAGACATCAAAACTATGAAATAACACATATGGATCATGTAGTAAGCAAAAAAGTGTTAAACAAATCAAAATATATTTTATAT
>NW_019946227.1:6060-27116 GCF_002910315.2 Salvelinus sp. IW2-2015 | reverse complement strand
TAGGGACACCATTGCCCAAAGATTCTGATTGAACGTCGTTTCCAAATGAGTAAGAGCTATTATAGTGATTTTATTCCTGTATTTGATGTGAAAAATGTCTTTTAGAATCGCATTTTTTCGCAGGTTATTCAGGCACTTATCTGCTGTAACGCCACTTACTTGTAATTGACGTAAATCTAAATGTATAATCTTCTAAGAAATTCTAAAATCAAGTATATTAACTAGAACTATTGCATTCTTTCAATGGGCGTGGCTCCACCGTATTTTTTTTAGTCACTATCTAATCGCAATTAATATAATCTATTAACTCTTACGGTGCCCTTCCAAGATGGCGCCGCGCCAGAATCCACCTGCCATGTTTTTGGTACCGTATTACATAGCAATTAACCACGATTTGGATTCTAAATATGCACATTTTCGAACAAACTATATGTGATTTGTAACTATGATGTTAATGAACTGTCATCTGAAGAAGTTTGAGCAAGGTTAGGAAAATTTATTATTTTGTGATAAGTTTGCGCTTTTTGCTAAGCTGAATCTAATGCGGGGTGTGTTGCTATTGTGGTAGCTAATATAACATTATTGTGTTTTCGGCTGTAAAACACTTAAAAAATCTGAAAATATTGCTGGATTCACAAGATGTTATCTTTTCATTTGCTGTCACCATGTGTATTTTTCAAATGTTTTTGATGAGTATTTAGGTATATCACGTTGCTCTCTGTATTATTCTGCTCGCTTTGGGATAGTTTTGATGATGGCTGCAATGTAAAACTAGTGATTTAACCTAAAATATGCACATTTTTTAAAAAATACATTATGTTATAACAAAATGTTATAGACTGTCATCTGATGAAGTTGTTTTCTTGGTTAGTGACTATTATATCTCTATTTGTGTCGTTGTTGATAGCTACTATGCGGTAGAAAAATTAGAAAAAATATGCGGTGAGTCTTTTGCTAGTGTTAGCTAATAGAATACATATTGTGTTTCGCTGTAAAACATTTATAAAAATCGGAAAATGATGGCTGGGATTCACAAGATTGTATCTTTCATTGGTTTGGACTTTGTGATTTCATGAAAATTATATTATATGATATCCCTGTGCGTTAGGCTAGGCTATGCTAGTCAGCTTTTTGATGGGGGGATCCCGGATGCCGGGTGTATGTACGTATGAAGGTTAATGCAGATGCTTGAGGTCTTTCTCTTGTGTAGGATTGGAAGTAGTAAACAGCTGGCAGTTGATGATCGATCACTGGGAATAGTGACTTTACCCTTTTATTGCTCTCCTTTTCTCCACCAAAATCTCTCTCTTTTCTCTCTTTAAACGCCTAAAATTCTCCCTTTCCTTTCTTACTCCCAATTGGTTTCTCTTTCCATGTTGTTTCGCTGCCCCTCTTCTTCAATTCACCAGTCTTTGCCATTTCACCAACACCGTCTTCTTTCTGGAGGATTGATGTGACTAGCTACAGGCACTGCTCGTGGACAAATCAAATTTATCACTGGATCAAGCATAGTGATTGGGTTCTTGACTTAAGTCTTATTGGATGAGCTAAAACGCGACGTTGGGCTGATTTGGATCAGGACTGAAAGTCGTAATATTCTCAGCTTAAAGCGCGACTTCTTGCCGCCTGTTGGACTGGCAACCCGTGAGCCTATAAAATTAATTAGATAAAGCTGAATGAACATACTTGAAGAGCATGTGAACTGCTCAGTCGTTTCCAGTGCTTCACGTATGTGTTCTGTGAGTGTCATATGAAATTCACTGTTAATTACAACAAATAACATGCAGTTTTAAAAATGAAGGAATTTGAGTCAACACACCAGCTTCATTTATCATTAAGCATTTTTTGATGTGGTAGGAAAATATGCTGCATATTGACAAGCTAGTCGAGTGCACTCAATAGTCCTCAAGGATGGAAGGCAGGCGAGACCTTTTCTAGCAATGAGGGCAGTATTGGAGAGCAAGATTCCAATTCAAGAATGTCAGTAGCATGTGCAACGTCGGTGTTGTTGTACCTCTCGGTTACTTTTTGTATTTTTCTATTTTTTGTATATATTTCCAATTTATTTTTTAATCTCTCCATTAATTAAAAAAATATACCTTCCAGTTACCCGCTCACTTGACACGAGGATCCGCAATTTTTTAGACCCTATAGCCCAAACTTTCATCAGAAGTTAGCAACTACGAGCCGTCTCGTCAGTCAGGAGCCGCTAGAGTCGTCCTCAGTCAGGAGCCGCCAGAGCGCCCGCCAGTCAGGAGCGAGCTGCCAGAGCCTGCCCGCCAGACAAAGGAAGCTGACAGAAGCCGCCCGCCAGACAGGAGCTGCCAGAAGCCGTCAGTTCACCAGAGCTGCCGGAAGCCAGTCAGTCAGCCAGAGCTGCCAGAAACGTCAGTCAGCCAGGGAGCTTGCCAGAGCCGTTTCAGCCAGCTAGGAGCTGCCAGACTTGCCAGAGCCGTCAAGCGCCAGCCAGGAGCTGCCAGAACCCCAGCCAGCCAGGACCTGCCAGAGCCACCAGCCAGCCAGGACCTGCCAGAGCCGTCATCAGCCAGAACCTGCCAGAGTCTTAGTTCTCAAGCCAGAGCTGCAGAGCTGCCTGCTCACGCCGGCAATGCCGGAATTGCTCCTCGTCCGGAGCTCGCCCCTCGTCCAGAGGCGCCATCAGTTACAGTGGTGTTGATTTTGGTGGGTCGTCAATAGGAGGAGGCCACGGAAGCGGGCATTAACTATGTGGGGTGGGGCCACGTCCAGCGCCCAGAGCGCCCACCGTGGACATGATGCCCACCCAGACCCTCCCCTAAGGTTCAGGTTTGCGCCGGAGTCCGCACCTTGGGAGGGGGTAACTGTCACGTTCCTGAACCTAATTTCTCCTTTTGTTTAGTATTTGTTTAGTTGGTCCAGGGACGTGAGCTGGGCTGGGTATATTTTATATGTTTTGTGTCTCATCTTTAGGTGGTGTCTGATGGCCCCTGATATGGTTCTCAATCAGAGCAGGTTTTTACGTTTGTCTCTGATTGGGAACCATATTTAGGTAGGGCTGTGTTCACGGTTGTTGTTTGTGGTGATTGTTCCCTGTTCACCCCCCCCCCCCCCCCCCCCCCCCCCCCCTTTGCGTTCTTTGTTTTCACTAGTTCCACATGTTTCAGCGTCTGTAGCGTCGTTGGTTTCATTCTGTTTATTGTTTTGTTCGTTGTTATAAAGTGTTCCAATAAATAGAGGAAACGTACCCACGCTGCGATTTGGTCCTCCTGCTC
Source organism: Salvelinus sp. IW2-2015 (assembly GCF_002910315.2). Taxonomy (NCBI): domain Eukaryota; kingdom Metazoa; phylum Chordata; class Actinopteri; order Salmoniformes; family Salmonidae; genus Salvelinus; species Salvelinus sp. IW2-2015. Next base: position 23,865 of record NW_019946227.1, on the reverse strand, counting down.
TTCCACCTAACGACGAGCGTTACCACTGCGTGTCCCAGGCACTCTTATTTATTGACTTCTGGTAATCGAAAAAGCCTTGGTTTTCATGCAATGTTAACATCAGTAGCCTCCTCCTTAAGTTTGTTTTTACTCACTGCTTTAGCAAACTCCGCCAACCCGATGTCTTTGCCCATGTCTGAATCCTGGTTTAGGTATGCCAACAAAATTCTGAGATTTCCATACCCACTACAAACATTTTCCAGTCAAGATAGAACTGCCAAAGGGGAGAGTTCGTGCATACTTTCACACGTCTATGCCCAAACAGTCGAGCTTCTAATTTTAAAAATTAATCTCTCCATAAATATGTCTCTCACTGTGCCACCTTGTTATAGACCCCCCTCAGCTCCCAGCTGTTGCCCGGGACACCATATGTGAATTGATGCCCCCCATCTATCTTCAGAGTTTGTTTCTGTTCGGTGACCTTAAACTGGGGATATGCTTAACAACCCCAGCAGTCCTAACAATCTAGGCTACGATACCCTCAATCTGACACAAATTATCAAGGACCTACCAGGTACAACCCTAAATCCATAAACATGGGTGCCCTCATAGATTATTATCCTGACCAACTTGCCCTCCAAATACAACCTGGCTGCTGTTTTCAATCAGCATCTCAGCGGATCCACTGCCTCATTGCCTGCATCCGCTAATCGGTCCGCGGTCAAACGGACCACCCCTCATCACTGTCAAAACGCTCCCTAAAACCACTTTGCTGCAGCAGGGCCTTTCTAATGCGGACCTGGCCAGGGTGTCCTACGAAGGATAGTTGACCTCATCCCGTCAGTCGAGGCATGCCTGGTCGTTCTTTAAAAGTTAATATTCCTCACCATCTTAAAAAGCAGTGTCCTTTCAAAAAAATATAGAACTAAAAGAACAGATAAGCCCTGGTTCACTCCAGACCTGTTTGCCCTTGAACCAGCACAAAAACATCCTGTGCGGACTGCAATAGCATCGAATAGTCCCCACGATATGCAGCTTTTTCAGGGAAGTTCAGGAAACCAATACACACCAGTCCACAGGAAAGGCAAAGCTAGCTTTTTTCACAGAATATCTTGCAGCTAGGTAGCTCTAACTCAAAAGGTTTTGAGGACACTTGTAAAGTTACCACTGCGAGAACAACGAGGCACCTCCTCCCAGCTGCCCACCTGCATCTACACGAGCTAGGCGACACGGGTCCCACCACACGATTAAATCGATGATAATCAAAAATGTACAATCAGCATGCTCTACGGGCTGGCCATGCCTATCCTCCTGGCTACCCCAACCCCGGCCAACAGCTCCGCCACCTTCGCAGCTGACTTGCTCGAGCCTCCCCCAGCCTTTCCTTCACCAAAAACCAGATCGCAGCATGTTCTGAAAGAGCTGCAAAACCTGGACACCGTACAAACAAGACTGGCTCAGACAATCTGGACCCTCTACCTTTCCTAAAACTATCCGCCAGCCATCCAGTTGCAACCCCTATTCCAGTCTGTTCAACCTCTCTTTCATTTCGTCGTCCGAGATCCCTAAAGATTGGAAAGCTGCCGCGGTCATCCCCCTCTTCAAAGGGGATGACACTCTAGAGCCAGACTGTTACAGACCTATATCCATCCTGCCCTGCCTTTCTAGTCTTTGAACGCCAAGTTAATAACCAGATCACTGACCATTTCGAATCCCACCATACCTTCTCCACTGTGCAATCCGGTTTCCGAAATGGTCACGGGTGCACCTCAGCCCCGCTCAAGGTACTAAACGATATCATAACCGCCATCGATAAAAGACAGTACTGCTGCGGGTGATTCCCTGATCCACCTCTACGCAGACGACACCATTCTGTTTACATCTGGCCCTTCTTTGGACACTGTGTTAACTAACCTCCAAACGAGCTTCAATGCCATACAACACTCCTTCCGTGGCCAACTGCTCTTAAACGCTAGCAAAGCCAAATGCATGCTTTTCAACCGTTCGCTGCCCGCACCCACCCGCCAGACTAGCATCACTACACTGGACGGTTCTGACCTACAATACGTGGACAACTACAAATACCTAGGTGTCTGGCTAGACTGTAAACTCTCCTTCCAGACTCATATCAAACATCTCCAATCGAAAATCAAATCTAGAATCAGCTTTCTATTTCGCAACAAATCCTCCTTCAGTCACGCCGCCAAACTTACCCTAGTAAAACTGACTATCCTACCGATCCTCGACTTTGGCGATGTCCTCTACAAAATAGCTTCTAATACTCTACTCAGCAAATTGGATGTAGTCTATCACAGTGCCATCCGTTTTGTTACCAAAGCGCCTTATACCACCCACCACTGCGACCTGTATGCTCTAGTCGGCTGGCCCTCGCTACATATTCGTCGCCAGACCCACTGGCTCCAGGTCATCTACAAGTCTATGCTAGATAAATCTCCGCCTTATCTCATTTCACTGGTCACGATAACAACACCCACACGTAGCACGCGCTCCAGCAGGTATATCTCACTGGTCATCCCCAAAGCCAACACCTCCGTTGGCCACCTTTCCTTTCAGTTCTCTGCTGCCAGTGACTGGAATGAATTGCAAAAATCGCTGAAGCTGGAGACTTACATTTCCCTCACTAACTTTAAACATCAGATATCTGAGCAGCTAACCGATTGCTGCAGCTGTACATAGTCCATCTGTAAATAGCCCACCCAATCTACCTACCTCATCCCCATATTGTTTTTATTTACTTTACTGCTCTTTTGCACACCAATATCACTACTTACACACCATCACCTGCTCATCATCATCTGCTCATCTATCACTCTAGTGTTAATCTGCTAAATTGCAATTACTCTGCTACTATGGTCTATTTATTGTCATACCTCCTCATGCCATTTGCACACACTGTATATAGACTGTGTTGTTGTTTCTGTCGCACTGCTTTGCTTTATCTTGGCCAGGTCGCAGATGTAAGTTAGAACTTGTTCTCAACTACCTTACCTGGTTAAATACAGGTGAAATAAAAAAAATAGGCCTATATGTGACAGCTTCAATGGCGTTGCCTATGCTCTCTTCCCGTGTATCCTTTTTCAAATCCAGGCCTTGAGGTCTACAGCATTAATTATTTATTTTTCTCCTTAGGGGTGGTTGAGTAAAACCTGGTTAAACTTCCAGGGAATAAAGAAACAGGAGCACCAGTGGACAGCAATGTTCTGGTTTGGGTACCTTTGAATATCAAACTGAAGACCCAATTAGTTCTTGCACCCCCTTGTGGACAAACTGAAATGGTACAACATGTTACATTGCACCATTGTGGGCACTGACCCATAACAGAAAAGTTTTGAATAATTTCCCATAGCTTCATAGTTATGGGAAATGTTTATTTTGAGATGGTAAGTTCTAACTCTATAGAAAGACTGCTACCACAAACCAGCAGCATAAAAAATTCCATGGTGGAGAGAACAGCGAAAGACCAGTATCAGGGCTGTCCCTCAGGAGACTGGTACCAAGATATCATGTCCAGTGTGCCGAAGTGTTCCAGGCTCAGATTGGTCTCAACCATCTGCACACTCACTCTACCAAATTTCCCCAACGAATCGTTTCATGGTCATCAACCTATGATGGATGAACAACAAAGTCCTGACCGTGTAGAAAACAACTTAACCATCAATATTTTCCAGGAACTGGGAAGTCACTGCTCACTAGTATACCAATTTCATCTGCAGAAGAGATGGTACTGATTTAAGCAGGTGCAAGAAACAAGAGACATTAACTGCTTTTATTTATATATATATATATAAACTTGCATCCAGTGAATCATTAAACATCTTTACAACCCCTAGCTACCACCAACACTTATTCTACAAGGAAAAGTGGAGATTACATTTTACAGCAGCTAGGTCTACACTTAATGCCTACAAACAAGTAGTACAAAAAACTGCTTTATTTAAAAACATATAAAGTGGATAAAAGGAGTGCAGTCACTCTGCTGCTGCCCCCCTTGCCTCGTTTCCCTGGTGGGTTTAGCTTCAGGAGCAGCAGTGTCCTTCTTCACCCTCTGCAGGCTTCTGGGAAAGCTTTGGCCTTTGCCACCCTTCTTGGCCACTGCCACTTCACCCTTGGTAGTTCTTCTGTGCTTTGGGTTGATCTCAGCTGTTCCCCTCTTCCCCATGGTCTTCTTCGACTTGGGCTTCTTAGCAGGGGCCACCTTGGAAGCAGATGCTTTTGCGGACTTCCTGAGTTTCGCATCCGGAAAGATGAAAATGACAGGTTTTGCAATGCTGCTGGTTTGTGTAGCATTTACCATTTGAGATTTCAATTTAACATGGTAAAGCCCAATTAGGAACAGTACCCAATAGACAAAAAAGTGCTAAAAAAAGTCCCTACTACACCAAAACCACTTGAACAATGCAAATAGTCAGAACATAACTGAAACCACACTTGCCTCTGAAGGTTTCTCCTTCTGCTTTTTGGCTGTAGCCTTTTTCTTCTCAGCTTCTAGAAACCAAGAGTAGTGATGTGTGTATACATGCAATCATGGACACAATGAGGAGAAGTGAGATACCCATCAAAGTCATTGAATGAGCAATGTTAAATGTCCTCCATTGCAATGGGTGTAACTCAATAACAATGATCCCATACAATTGGGCCAGATTATAGGGTGATGTCTAAATCTAGGAATGATGAGCACAATCAATTCAGTGGATTCAGTTTACCGGCTTCCTTGTCCTTAGTCTTCTTGCTCCACACCTTGGCAGCCTTTGGACCCGTCTCCACATTGGGGATCAGTGTTCTCAGTGGCCTTTGGCTTGGGCTCCTTGAACCCTACCCCTGGACTGCAAGCTGGTAAGGGAGAGTGATCACACGTTGAGCTTACATTAAATTAAACAGCAAGCCCATGTTCAATATGTTTGTCATATAATGTTGACTTTTCTAATAAACACACCACTTTATATTCAAAACTGGTACCATGAAGTTTGGCTCATTTGGCAAGTAAGCTACTATCAACATTCAGAAAATAAAGTCCATTTCACCTTGGATCACATTTTTTCTTGATGTTAAATTACTTGGGTTAACAAAGCCTAGTTGCCACAAGGAGCCTAATTAAAAGTAACTGTCCAGTGGATATCTCACTTAAAAAAAAGTATGTTCTGGTTACTTCGTACCAAATAATGTTGATGCGCTGAGCTCTGAGGCATGCGTTGAAATTGCAGAGTGCTGACGCCCGTATAACTTATCAGAAGCACGTGGTCAATGACGTCCCAAAGCTTTGTTATTCAAACAACCACCTGATTGGTAGAAGACACAAAAGGCTACCACTGCACACACTCTATGGGGTGTGGGACATAATCTATAACTAATTTGGCTGTCTCTAAATCCTTTATACCAGCAGGTGTCACTAGTGTGTGAACTTGATCAAGCCTGTGAGTAATTAACCTATTTCAGACATAAGCTGAAAATCTCAATGCTCCAGGAAGCTTTGTTTCCCCATCACTAATCCTAACACTCGTATTGTAGCCAAAGCATAACTTGATAAAAACAACAACAACAAAACATCTAAACTTGCAACACAAACAGACATGCTTGCCATTTTCCTCATTGAACATTATATCATGTTTGCTCATTGGCTGAGCTGGCCAATCAGCAGTATACTTGATTTAATATTTTTTTATACAGGTATATGCCCACACCATTCTGTTGTTGGGGTACGTCCAGGGCCTGATTAACAAAGGGGCTTCCCGGGGCTGACCCGGTTTACCTGAACAGGCGCTGACATTTAGGTACCAGTTAGAGTATTCAAGGTAAACTGATCAGTCCGAGTAGTGTGAACTCGCTTCTTCTTCTCTCCTCCGTTCCTTCCTTCCATCCTTTCCTTTKCTTTACTGAGCTTATCAGTTTACCTTCACAGCTCTGGCATATTATTAAACATGACTCACCAAACATAAATGAAATGAAATATGAAAACCCTTCTACATTTTAGAGATGGTCAAACTCTCAACCACAAATGCAGGGTTTTTGTAGTTGAACTTTGTGCAGCAGTCAAAAACTTAAAACAGAAGTCGAAGATAAATATTTTTCTCAGACAGACAAGTTAGGTTGTTGGTTATAAAAATCGAATTGTCGGCAGTAATGATACAAAATAAAATCTGTTAAAGACAGATAGCTTGAGAACCTAAAAATAATTACAGATAAATGATTCTGAATGTTCAGCCTCCTTGTCCTCTGCAACATGACATTAGCCCACAGTTGCTATATGAGACATCTGTGGTTTTCCTGTGAACAAGCCCCACATCTACATTTCTATTGAAACATGTATTCTTTGTCCCAGTCACAGCCACCATCTTCTGTAAAGTCAGACTAACAGTATGTACGTATCTCTCTAAATAATTACGTTGTTCATCCCTGATATGGCTGGTCATCTGTTTTTGCTCATCCTCCTTTTCGGTGAGTTATTTTTCCGCTCCATCTGTTTGTGCTACAGGATATTTCATTCTTCTTTCCCCTCTTTTAGTCTTTTACTTTAGGAACTCTTAATATTTCAACATGTTATGGTTATAATAAGTGTGTCTTATTCCACTGATCATCCTATTGATTTATATTTCTCTGTCATTATTTTACATTTTGTTCAGATAAGAAAGACCACTGCTTGATAACATGGCTGTGAATGCATTACAGACTGTTCCGCTTCGCCAACTTGTGTAAAGTGTTCCCATCTCATGTTTTCTTATTTTTCATAATGGCAAAAAGAGCATGATAATGACCCATTTTGTTATGTCCAGATACCTTCCAGTACATCAAAGCCAAAGGTCAGTATCATTATTATGAATTTAAAGCTTCAATATGTAACTTTTTGGGCTACCAGACAAAACAACGGGTTACCAAAATATTCAAATAATAATTGACTTATTTTCAATAAAAACGTTATTTCGATGAATTCATCCATAAGATTTCATCCTTCCACGAGATGCTGTATACACTGGGTATACAAAACATTAACATGACATAGACTGACCAGGCAAATCCAGGTGAAAGCTATGATCCCTTATTGATGTCACTTGTTAAAGCCACTTAAATCAGTAAATAGATGAAGGCGAGGAGACATGTTGAAGACATGGATTGTGTATGTGTGCCATTCAGAGGGGGAAAGGGCAAGACAAKATATTTAAGTGCCTTTGAACGGGGTATGGTAGAAGGTGCCAGAACTGTAACAGTYCTGGGMTTTTCACGCTCAACAGTTTCCTGTGTGTATCAAGAATGYTCCACCACCTTAAGGCCAACTTGACACAACTGTGGAAAGGATTGGAGTCAACATGGGTCAGCATCCCCYTGGAATGAGACAGACAGCAAGATTAATACAAATCTCTGCTGTTGAAAACCAAATGCTAGTCTAAAATAAATGGAATATAATATCTAAATGCTTTTTACAGTGGAGATCAAGTTTATAAATTGCCTGGCTGGGCTGATGAGATAGTGGATTGAGCAGTCAAATGGAATAGTGCATAGACWATTTTTTGTGTTTGCAAACGTTGCTCGCATCYCRCTCGTGCGGCAACGTTTACAAACACAAAAAATWGTCTATTCACTATTCCATTTGACTGCTCAATCCACTATGGTGACAGAACAGAACGCCAACAATAAAAGCCTCTATTTACATGTTGCTTATGAGTGAATTTCACACTACTTTTGAATTATAATTGGAGTTTAAGGCTCGTATGAATGTCCTGCTTAATATAATGTTTGTGTCATCATTGCAAATCAACTACATTATACTTAAATTACTTCAACTTCATCCAGTAAAATGTCTCTTTGGCTATCTTTTGCMACAGCCTATTGCTATGTCAGTGAGCGTTAGCATTCTAGCTAACAACTTGCTGCATCCAAAATAGTTATTTTACAAAGATCACAACCATATATAATCTTAGTGACTGTTCAAGCAAGAATCAACACATCATTGTCAGCGTAGGAGAGCCCCCAAAAAGTTYTTTTGTTTAGAAGTTTAAAAAAAACTAAATCTAGGCTTTCTTACTGCAGTCAAGAGTCACGTGCATCTGTACGTGACGTCAGTGTGTCGTTCACTGGAAAGTATGGAACACCATTTGGGTCTTTGCATTTCAAACAAGATACACGTGAAATAACACTGTTTGATGTGTCAAATAACACTATTTGAAGCGTAAAATCAGCTTGTTGACCAATCAGGACCTGGATATGACTGTACGTCACATAATCATTTAACACGTTCGTTACTTTTTTACGTAGTTTTTACAGATTGATTACACTATCACATGTATTTCATATGTCACAGCGATTCACCGATATGTATGATGCTAGTAACGTTTTTTGTCTGGCGCACCTGCAGCACAAGCGCAGACACACTTCCCCAAGCTCTGGGACAGTTCTGGTCAGAAAAATCCACTTCTTCCGTTGTTTGGCTGTGCCCATATAGCAACGTCCCAAAATGAGCATTTGTCCTGGTGGAAGGATGAAAATAAAACACATTTACTCAGAACAATAATACGTCTTTAATGAAAGACATGTCCTTCATCTTTTGTTTAAATGTTGGCAACCGTTTTACAAAAAGCTAAATGCCCATCGAACCCGAGGATTATTGTGTGATAACTCCCTCCTAAGGGCTGTTCCTGGCACGTTCTCATTGTTTATTGCTTAAATAGACAACAGTGTCTTAATTGTTTTTCTCTTTCAAACTCATAGAATATTAAGTGGTACGTTATCTGTATAAGTATGAGTAGTTAAACATTGAATGAATTTATAATTCAATTAAAAAAGACACTCCATCATCCCTCTGATCTCACAGATCTTCCTCGGCCCAGTCTAACAGTGATTCCTGCAGTCATCAATGAGAGAGACTCTGTTCAGCTGAACTGTCAGACTCCTCCATCTGTCTCTGAGTGTTACTTCAAAATGGAAGGGCAAGTGGAATTCACCCTACCATCACCCTGTCATCAGACACTCACAGGAACACTACTGGTGAAGTGGACAGGTCAGAGTTCACCAGCTGAGGTCAAAATAAAATGTCAGTACAGTGCTACAGGTTCACAGTTTAGATCCATATACAGTGAGCCATCTACAGTCACAATTCAGGGTAAGAATATTATTTGAATGGTTGTAAACAATGTACTGTTGTGCCATCATTACCATGTTCCTCTTGTGATATGTTATCATACTGTGTGTTGTCATAAGCTATTACATGAAACAATCAAGCAATATATTATATCTCCTTAATTTCCCATTCTGTCGCTGCATGAGGTAATGGACTCAAGATCCTCAAGTCTGAAATAACAAGGAGGGATTAGGGAATCAGTACATTTCCCAAAACCACTAAATGCTAAATGCTAAATTCCTCTATTCTCACAGACCTTCCTCAGGTGACAGTGAGTTCTACAGTCATCAGAGAGACAGAATCAGTTCAGCTGAGTTGTGAGACTCCTCCATCTSTCCATGTGTCTCACTGTTACTTCTACAGAGAGGGGGGTAAAAATCTTCTAGACTCATCGTGTACGCAGACAATAACAGGAACAGAGCTGCTCAAGAGGGCAGATCAAACATTACCAGCTGTGGTCAAAGTGACGTGTTACTACGCTGTAGGGAGGTCTCGCACATCTCCTTTAAGTAACCCTGTCTCAGTCACTGTTCAGGGTAAGTAGGTGGTTTATAAAATTATACACTTCACTGTTATTGTCATGGATAGCTAGGAGTGGTGGGTGTGGAGTCATGCGCAGAGAGCAATGCTTCCAATGCATACGTTTATTAACTTCTTGACGCTAGGAGGCAGAATGTTTTTGTTTGGAAAAATAACATTCCCAATGTAAACGGCCTATTTCTCAGGCCCAGATGCTAGAATATTGACAGATTAGGATAGAAAACACTCTAAAGTTTCCAAAACTGTCAAAATAGTGTCTGTGAGTATTACAGAACTGATTTTGCAGGCGAAAACCTGAGGAAATCCAACCCGGAAGTGCCTCTTATTTTGAAAAATCCCTGTTCCATTGCCTGCCTATCCTCCATTTAAAGGGATACCAACCGATTCCTTTTCCCAATGGTTTTCCACAGGTTGTGAACAGGCTTTAGACATAGTTTAAGCTTTATTCTGAAAAATGGAGCGAGATTTATCAAAACCGGTCATGGATAGCCAGTTCTCTCTTGATTAGTACATGCGCGCGAAAGTTGTAGCTCAACATTTTTTTATCTATTGTATTGAATGTTTACCGTCCGGTTGAATATTATTAATTATTTTTTGTTAAAAAACAACCTGAGGATTATTATAAAAAAACGTTTGACATGTTTCTACGAACTTTACAAGATACTATTTGGAATTTTCGTTCTGCCCTCATGACCACTCGAGCCTGTTTGATTTCTGAACATAACGCACCAACCAAATGGAGGTTTTTGGATATAAAAATAATATTTATCGAAAAAAAGAACATTTATTCTGTAACTGGGAGTCTCGTGAGTGGCAAACATCGAAGATCTCAAAGGTAAGCGATTAATTTTATTGCTTTTCTGACTTCGTGACAATCTACATTGCTGCTAGCTGTTCGTAATGTTTCGTCTAGTGATCGATAAACTCACAAACGCTTGGATTGTTTTCGCTGGTAAAGCATATTTTCAAAATCTGAGACGATAGGTGGATTAACAACAAAACTAAGCTGTGTTTTGGTATATTTTCACTTGTGATTTCATTGAAAATAAATATTTTTGTAATCTTTTTTGAATTTGGCCGCTCTGGCAACTTTCAGCGGTTGTTACGCGAAAATGAATCTCCCGTTAAACGAGATCCGATGCGCCAAGAACATTAAGCAGTTGGCTTAGCAACAAACAGGCAAAATGACCAATAAACAGGTTATGTCCCCAAAACCAGGGAAAAATAGCAGACAGCCAAAATACGTACTGTATAAGCAAAAACAATTTCATCCCACTGACAGTAGAGAATAAGCTCGCACAAACGCAGGCGGGCCCTGGAAGTTTAAATAGGCCCATACATTAACAAACAATTAAGTAACAGGTGAAAAACAATATCAGAAAAAAATAACAGGAAAACAAAAAGGAATCGGTGTAGCTAGTAGACCATGGGGACGACGACCGCCGAGCACCGCCCGAACAGGGAGAGGAGCCACCTTCCGGTGGAAGTCTGACAGTACCCCCTCCTGACGCACGGCTCCCGCCAGCGCGCCGACACCGCCTCGAGGACAACCCGGAGACGAGGCGCAGGGCGATCAGATGGAGGCGGTGGAAATCATTCAGCAGTGATGGAATCACAAGATGTCCTCCACCGGTACCCAGCACCTCTCCTCCGACCGTACCCCTCCCAATCCAGGAGGTACTGCAGGCCACTCACCCGGCACTAGAGTCCAGAATGGAACGTACCGTGTACGCTGTGGACCCCTCGGATGTCCAGAGGGGGCGAGGGCGACCTCCGGGCACCTCACCTTCCTGGCAGGGACCAGCTACCACCGGCCTGAGGAGAGACACATGAACGGGTGGTTAATGCGATAGTAAGGAGGGAGCTGTGACCTATAGCACACCCTCGTTTTCGTCCTCAGGACTTTAAATGCCCCACACACCGCGGCCCCAGCTTCCGGCAGGGCAGGCTCTGGGCAGGTTTCGGGTCGAGAGCCAGACCCGGTCCTCCGGTGCGACACGGGGGCCTCACTAAGGTGGCGGTCAGCACTCACCTTTCCTGCCCCCCACCAGCCCGTTTTAGCCGATTCCTGGACGGCTCTCCGGGTATCCTTTGAGCGCTGCACCCACTCCTCCACGCAGGAGCCTCGGCTGCTCTCGATACCACGGTGCCAGGATCGGCTGGTAGCCCACACACGCACTGAAAGGCGACAGGTTTGTGAGGAGTGGCGGGGTGAGTTTGGGCCACCTCCGCCCATGGGACGTACCTCGCCCATTCTCCTGGCGCCGGTCCTGGCAATACGACGCGCAGAAACCTACCCACATCCTGGTTCACTCTCTCCACCTGCCCATTGCGGGGTGAAACCTGAGGTCAGGCTGATCGAGAACCCCCAGACGCCCCATGAACGCCCCCCAAACCCGGGACGTGAACTGGGGACCCCGATCAGAAACTATGGTCCTCAGGCAACCCGTTAGTTGCCGGAGACATGGGGTATACAGGGCCTCCGCAGTCTGCAGGGCCGTAGGGAGACCGGGCAACGGGAGGAGACGGCAGGACTTCGAAAACCGATCCACAACGACCAGGATCGTGGAGTTCCCCTAAGAGGGGGAAAAGTCGGTGAGGAAGTCCACCGACAGATGTGGCCAAGGCCGTTGTGGAATGGGGAGGGGCTGTAACTTCCCTCTAGGCAGGTGTCTAGGAGCGTTAGTCTGAGCGCACACCGAACAGGAGGAGACATAAAACCTRACGTCCTTCGCTACAGTGGCCACCAGTACTTCCCCCTAAGACCCCACACCGTCCTCTCAATTCCCGGYTGACTCGAGGAGGGTAGTGTGTGGGCCCACAGGATCAATTTGTCACGAACACCAAGCGGCACGTACTTTCGGCCCGCTGAACACTGTGGTGGCGTGGGTTCTAACCTTGACGCCCGCTRGATGTCCGCGTCCACCTCCCATACCACCGGTGCCACCAGACATGAGGCCGGAAGTATGGGAGTAGGATCGGTGGACCGCTCCTCGGTATCATAGAGACGGGACAGCGCGTCGGCCTTAGTCTTAAGGGAACCTGGTCTATAAGAGATGGTGAACCGAAATCTAGTGAAAAACATGGCCCACCTTGCCTGGCGAGGATTCAGTCTCCTCGCTGCTCGGATGTACTCCAGATTACGGTGGTCAGTCCAGATGAGAAAAGGGTGTTTAGCCCCCTCAAGCCAATGTCTCCACACCTTCAGAGCTTTTACCACAGCCAGCAACTCCCGGTCCCCCACGTCATAGTTTCYCTCCGCCGGACTGAGCTTCCTCGAAAAAAAGCGCAGGGGTGAAGCTTCGGTGGCGTGCCCAAGCGCRSTGATAGCACGGCTCCAACCCCAGCCTCGGACGCATCCACCTCCACCATGAATGCRAAAGAGGGGTCTYSATGCGCCAATACGGGAGCATCGGTAAACAGCTCCTTCAGACGAATAAACGCTCTGCCCGCCTCCACTGACCACCGCAAATGCACCAGCCCCCCCTTCAGCAGTGASGTAATGGGAGCAGCCACCTGGCCAAAACCCCGGATAAACCTCCGGTAGTAATTGGCAAACTCTAAGAACCGCTGCACCTCCTTTACCGTGGTCGGTAACGCACGACTGCAACGCGGTCCCACTCCATCACCACCCCAGATGTGGAAATGCGATACCCCAGGAAAGAGATGGCTTGCTTGGAGAACACACATTTCTCAGCCTTGACGTATAGGTCATGCTCCAACAGTCGCCCAAGTACCCTGCGTASCAGAGACACACATTCCGTGTGGCGGAATAAATCAGAATGTCATCGATATCAACCACCACACCCTGCCCGTGCAGGTCCCTGAGAATCTTGTCTACGAAGGATTGAAAGACGGCTGGAGCATTCTTCAACCCATACGGCATGACGAGGTACTCATAATGGCCAGATGTGGTACTAAACGCGGTTTTCCACTCATCTCCCATCCGGATACGCACCAAGTTATACGCGCTCCTGAGATCCAGTTTTGTGAAGAAGCGTGCTCCGTGAAATGATTCCCCCGCCGTAGTGATGAGAGGTAGCGGGTAACTGAACCCCACTGTGATGGAATTTAGACCTCTATAATCAATGCACTGACGCTGACCTCCCTCCTTCTTCTTCACAAAAAATAAACTCGAGGAGACGGGTGACGTGGAGGGCCAAATGTATCCCTGTCCCAGAGATTCAGTGACATATGTCTCCTTAGCCACTTTCTCCTCCTGTGACAGCGGGTACACGTGACTCCTGGGAAGTGCTGCGTTTACCTGGAGGTTTATCGCACAATCCCATCGACGATGAGGTGGTAATTGGGTCGCCCTCTTTTTACAGAAAGCGATAGCCAAATCGGCATATTCTGAGGGAATGCGCACAGTGGAAACCTGGTCTGGACTCTRCACCGTCGTTGCACCGATGGAAACTCCTATACACCTACCTGAACACTCCTCTGACCACCCCCTTAGAGCCCKCTGTTTCCATGAAATCTTAACGATTGTGAATAGCCAACCAGAGAACCCCCAGCATCACTGGAAACGCAGGAGATGAGGAAGAGACTAATCCGCTCCTTATGACCCCCCTGCGTTACTATGTCCCGTGGAACCGTGGCCTCCCTGACCGGCCCTGACCCTAACGGTCGACTATCTAGGGAGTTTACGGGGAAGGGTTGGCCTAACTGCACCAACGGAATCCCTAACCTATGAGCGAACCCGTGGTCCATAAAACTCACAGCTGCACCTGAATCGACTAGCGCCTTATGCTGGGAAGAGGGGGAAAACTCAGGAAAATAGATTAGTACAAACATATGACCAACAGGGAGCTCTGGGTGAGTCTGGTGCTGACTCACCTGGGGTGTCCGAGCAGTGCTCTGCCTGCCATCTCGACTCCCAGACGAGCTCCTCCAGCACCGATCGGCAGTGTGCTCTCTCCGACCACAACTGGTGCAGGAGGAGACTCCTCCTCCGGTTCCCCTAGATTCAGCACCCCCTAACTCCATGAGTGTTGYAGCGGGAGTGCTGGGGGGTGGAACAAACCGGACCCGCTCTGGACGCCCGAGAGCAGCTAGCAGGTTATCCAGACGGATTGACATGTCGATGAGTTCGTCTAGGGTGAGGGTGGCYTCCCGACAAGCTAGCTCCCTGCGGACGTCCTCKCGGAGGCTACACCGGTAGTGGTCCATCAGGGCCCTGTCGTTCCACCCCGCTCCAGCGGCCAGGGTCCGAAACTCCAGCGCGAAGTRCTGCGCACCCCTCGTCTCCTGCCTAAGGTGGAACAGCCYTTCACACGCCGCTTGACCCTCCGGTGGGTYGTCGAACACAGCCCGGAATCGGCGGGTGAACTCAGGGTAGTGGTCCCTCGTGAGTCTGGACCCTCCCAGACCGCGTTGGCCCACTCCAGGGCTCTGACCATCAGGCAGGAGACGAGGACGCTCACACTCTCCTCTCCAGAGGGAGTCGGGCGAACGGTAGCCAGGTAAAGCTCTAGCTGAAGCAAGAATCTCTTGCACCCGGCAGCCGTTCCATCGTACTCCCTCGGGGGCGCGAGCCGAAGAGCACTGGGTCCGGACGCCACCAGAGAAGTTGGTAGCGCAGGCTGAAGAGGAGCTGGAGACGAAGTAGGGAGGCCGCTCCTCTCCCATATGTCCATTCTCTCCATCATCTGATCCATCGCCGTCCCGATCCGGTGTAGGATGGCTGTGTGTTGGAGGACACACTCTGCTATGGATGGGAGAGGGGGCGCAGCTGCTCCTGCTGACTCCATGGCTTCTGGTGCGGGCTTCTGTCATGGATAGCTAGGAGTGGTGGGTGTGGAGTCAGGCGCAGAAAGCATTGCTTCCAATGKATACGTTTATTAAGCTGGGTCTAGGCAACAAACAGGCAAAATGACCAATAAACAGGTATGTCCCCAAAACCAGGGAAAAATAGCAGACAGCAAAATACGTACTGTATAAGCAAAACAATTTCACCACTGACAGTGAGAATAAGCTCGCACAAAAGCAGGCGGGCCCTGGAAGTTAAAATAGGCCATAATTAACAACAAATAAGTAACAGGTGAAAACAATCAAGACAAAACTAACAGAAAAGAAAAAGAAATCYGTGGCAGCTAGTAGACCGGTGACGACGACCGCCGAGCGCCGCCCGAACAGGGAGAGGAGCCATCTTCGGTGGAAGTCGTGACAGTTATACCGTATTAATTATGCTCGTTCTGAAAATGAGATCTTCTGTCGTATTTCCTAAACTCCTTCATTTCACATAATGATAGGATTTACTGTACTTTGTACAAACATAAATGCTGACATAGTTGAAGATTTGATTAATGGATTTTCTATACTGTTAGTATGTATGGATTACCTGTAATGTTTTTTAAATGCAACGTTCAAAGAGACCCACCTCCTCCCAGGCTGACAGTCAGTTCTACAGTCATCAGAGAAAGACTCAGTTCAGCTGAACTGTCAGACTCCTCCATCTGTCACTGTGTCTCACTGTTACTTCTACATAGAGGGGAGAGATCCTAAATACTCACCCTGTATGCGGTCACTCACGGGGACTGAGCTGCTCTCGTGGGCAGGTCAAAGTTCATCTGCTGAGTTCAAACTGAGATGTTTTTACACAGTAGAAACTTACTATCCATCGATGCAAAGTGGTTCTGTCTCTCTCACTATTCTTGTTGAGAAATGTTATATTCAGAATGTCTTGAATGATTCTGTTTAAATCACAATCTCATCCAATGTCATTTATAAAATAGTTGTTGTGAAGACAATAAATATTTGAAATGTAACTCATACCGTTCGGGGTAGATTTACACTGTATACTCCGTGATGTTAGGTTTTCAGCCTGTTTGCCGGGGGTACAGTGAGTTTTACACCTGGTTACCGTATGGTATAGTTTTCACCTAATGTTGTTACCGTGTTACGGTAGTCTAGCATAACCCGATATGTTAACCGTGGTGCGACACTATTATTACACCCTGTGTTACCGTTTGGAGGTGGAGTTTTACCTGTGTATACCAGTGGGGTAGTTGTACACCTGGTAGTATAGCCGTGGGCTGGGGTCTGCGTAGTTCAACCTTGGTATTATTACCGTGGGGTAAGTTTACACCTGTAATTACCGTGAGGGTTAGTTTACACCTGTTATACCGTGAGCTAGTTTTTCACCTGTTATTACCGTTGGTGTTAGTTATTCTACCTGCTGTACCGTGGGGATAGTTTCACCTGTATTACGTGGGGTATAGATATACACTCTGTTGTTTACCGCGAGTGTTGGTTGGTAGTTTTCACCTGTGATTACGCAGTGGGGTTAGTTTTCACCTGTTAGTTTACCGTGGGGTTTAGTCTGATACGTGGCGTGGGTATTTTTTCACGCTGTATACCTCTGGTTAGTTACACCTGTGTTTACCGTGGGTCAGTTTGAATCCTATTGCATGGGGTTCTAACACCCCGAGTGTCGGAGAAGGTTGTCTGTTGAAGTCACATACCAATTAGAGCATGCCTGAGCTGTGTCAACACTCGGCCCTTTCCTTCAGTAACGCAAACATCATGAGAGTGTTGTGTTGTATGAGTTGTTGTCCTTTGTTCCGCAAGCAGCACAGCGGAACAGCAGAGAGGAGCAACGAGTCAGGTAGGAGCAGGAGGAGCAGGTAGGAGCCAACGAGCAGAAGAGCAGGAGGAGCGGAGGTAGCAAGCAACGAGCAGGAGGAGCAGAGGAGCCCCCAACGAGCAGGGAGGACAGGAGACAACGAGAGCAGGAGAGTAGGAGGAGGCAACGGCAGGAGGAGCAGGAGGAGAGAGACGCAAACGAGCAGGGAGGAGAGGGGAGCAACGAGCGATGGAGGGAGGGCAACGAGCAGGAGGAGCAGGGAGGTGAGCAACGAGCAGGGAAAGGAGCAGTGAGGAGCAACGAGCAGAGGAGCAGAGGAGGAGCAACGAAGCAGAGAGCAGGAGGAGCATACGAGGCAGGAGGAGGCAGGATTTGAGCAACGGAGGCCGAGCAGCAACCAGGGGAAGTTGGTCCGTTGGCCCAGAGGTCCCTGGTATGAATGGTCCTACTGGAGAGTAGGTTGCAGTCCTTTTTTGATGCTAGTTCTTGGGGCGGGTTTAGCAATTAGAGGAGGAGGCTATTGGAAGTTTGGCAAACAGCTGTCTCCATGTCAACTTTAGCTCCAATCTCA
>NW_019946227.1:0-3811 GCF_002910315.2 Salvelinus sp. IW2-2015 | reverse complement strand
CAAATGACATGTCGAAATAGAGTTCTAGGATCCCACGGCAAACAACCACAGAGACAGGCCAATACAATCAAAGGTTCTTTATAAACTCAGCTTGACACAGTAATACACATTATCAACGGCCCTATTAGAACCGTAAAATAGGCTGGGATTTAGGGCTGTAGGCTAACTAGAAGCAATGAGCCAAACTAACACAGCAGTTGATTCCGATCGGTGACCAATGTTCATTCGGGTCCTTCCGAGCAGGGTTGTTCGTTCGGTTCTACCGAGCAGATTAGTTCGGCTCTACCAGGGTTTGTTCGTTCGGTTCTACCCGAGCAGATTAGTTTCTCTACCCGATCAGGTTTGCTTTCCTTCCGAGCCGGGATCGTTAGTCGATGGCTGGTTCTGGTAGTCGATTGCTGGTTGGTGTTCAATGGTAGGTCTCTTCTGTCCCTCGCTTTGCACCGGCCTGGCTGCGTGGTAGAGTTGGGTGTAGCCTCTCAGATGCGTCAGGTGTGCCCCGTGTCTGTAGTCGTGGGGGACAGAAAACATACAATTAGAGCAACATGTACTGGCCAACAATTGGGATCACACTCCACGTTCGAAACAAGCACTTTCCTTTAATAGTGCTGTAGAGAGCGTTGTGATTTGTGTCTTCCCACAGCAGGGACCAGCGAGAGGTGCAGCGAATCGGTCGAGAGGTCCTTGGTTCAGCTCCTTTTAACTCTAATTCTGGGGCGTATTTAGCAATTGGTTTGGGGAGGGAGGAGGTGATAGCTGTTAGCTGGCAACAGCTGTTTCAATGTCACTTTAGTCCATGCGAATCTGTGGAATCATAGCACACCATACAAGCAAGCAAAACATTCCATGCGATTCAATTTGATTTCACACGTGAGAACGTAAGGATTTAAGTGAAAGGCAATCGTTGTAAACACACAGCACACATGATTAAACATCATAAATAGCATGATATCAATAGGATATGCTATACGTACTATAAAGAGAATGGCAGGCTCTAGTTTAGTAAGAGTCAGTGTCACTTTGGACATATACATTACATTCAAAGAGAGTGATGCAAAAAGAAGTCTCTGTTCTTTCCTAACAGATCCAAAACCAGATATTACAGTCAATTTTGATGTGTACTTCACCGTCATCTGTTTGATCCGTGGATCCGTCAGTCCTGACACCACCTGTAACCTGTATGTTGGAGAGGAGAGTCAGCCATCCTTCACAGCAAAGATCTGGATAGAAAAAAGCAAAGCTTCCAAACAGGGTTCTGTAGATTACTGTAACTGAGAGTGACCTGGTCAGTCGTCTTCAGTCAGTGAGGCGTAAGGAGGTGAGCTGTGATTACAGAGTGAGCTCAGGACCAAACTCTCTCTCTCCACGCAGTGATAGGAAAAGCTTTGCACGTGAGTCATTATCTAAACAAATCTATCAGGGCTGCAGGTCTTCATGATCTGACTCACATTGATTTTAGCATCTTCTTAGTATGACATGTTAATTCTGACCAACAAACTAAATACTACATTTCAATCCCAAATCATTTCAGATCTGGTGGGAGTTTACATCAGTGATCAACAACTATACAGACACCTTCTATAGCAGGTAGGCCACATATTTGTGCTTTTAAAGGCACTGCTGTTATTTTAAAGCAAAGCAAGTTTCAGCAATAAGAATAGTTGTGTTAATGTGTAAATTGAAGCTGTTCTGTTAGATAATTAAGCTGTTCTATAGATATGACCCAGCCTCAACACCAATGTCTGGGATCATCAGCACAAGTAATAGAATGTCTGTGTTCATCTAGTCGAGTGTTTAGATCGTATCTATGCACTGTTATGCTTCTGCTGTTAGATACATGGTGACTTTATTCTAGGAAGCTGTCAACACCAATCAACACCTTATCTGTCCTGTGTATTTTGAATTGGTCTTATCATCTCTATATGAGGAGAAATATAATCTACCAGGGCTAGAAGCCACCTGTCGTAGTGATTTTTATAGTCTACTTTGCCCATTTTGAAAATACTTTTTATAAAGGTATTTCAAAAGGCCAACAACACCCATGATAATCATTAATCGATCATTAATAAAATGCTAATTCATTAATATGTGTTTTCTCAGTGGGTTTGGCTCCAGGTCCTAGATCTACTTTGCCTCCCAGCACGACAGTGAGTCCTACAGAAGGTGTGTTGGGCCTCTAAATGACCATTCAGCAAATACCAATTGTAGTCAAGAGTTTAGATTACGAGCCTGTAAAATGAAGTGAACAAAATGTTAATGTAAAACCTTATTCTTGTGTAATTATATGCTTTCCCATAGTTCGACTGTTACTTCTACTTTGACCCCAGACACCACAGTGAGATCACTACCAGTAAGTAGGCCCACTAATTTTAACTTACATGTATATTTTTGTTAACATTAATCACTAAAGCTCCATCCGATTTATGAATTGACCCACTCATAGCTGCTTGTAATTTCAGTCCAGATTTGTGTACTTTTAGTCCATCTGATTTGAAGGTAATGTGTAGTGTACTCTTCTCTTCTCCTTATTGAATAACCTCAGATCTTAAATTAATTTACATGCGTTCTTGGTAATCTCTTCTCACCAGGTTGACCTCTCACTGGAATCATAGCACACCATACAAGCAAGCAAAACATTCCATGCGATTCAATTTGATTTCACACGTGAGAACGTAAGGATTTAAGTGAAAGGCAATCGTTGTAAACACACAGCACACATGATTAAACATCATAAATATGCATGATATCAAATAGGATATGCTGATACGTACTATAAAGAGAATGGCAGGCTCTAGTTTAGTAAGAGTCAGTGTCACTTGTGACATATACATTACATTCAAAGAGAGTGATGCAAAAAGAAGTCTCTGTTCTTTCCTAACAGATCCAAAACCAGATATTACAGTCAATTTTGATGTGTACTTCACCGTCATCTGTTTGATCCGTGGATCCGTCAGTCCTGACACCACCTGTAACCTGTATGTTGGAGAGGAGAGTCAGCCATCCTTCACAGCAAAGATCTGGATAGAAAAAAGCAAAGCTTCCAAACAGGGGTTCTGTAGATTCACTGTAACTGAGAGTGACCTGGTCAGTCGTCTTCAGTCAGTGAGGCGTAAGGAGGTGAGCTGTGATTACAGAGTGAGCTCAGGACCAAACTCTCTCTCTCCACGCAGTGATAGGAAAAGCTTTGCACGTGAGTCATTATCTAAACAAATCTATCAGGGCTGCAGGTCTTCATGATCTGACTCACATTGATTTTAGCATCTTCTTAGTATGACTATGTTAATTCTGACCAACAAACTAAATACTACATTTCAATCCCAAATCATTTCAGATCTGGTGGGAGTTTACATCAGTGATCCAACAACTATACAGACACCTTCTATAGCAGGTAGGCCACATATTTGTGCTTTTAAAGTGGCACTGCTGTTATTTTAAAGCAAAGCAAGTTTCAGCAATAAGAATAGTTGTGTTAATGTGTAAATGAAGCTGTTCTGTTAGATAATTAAGCTGTTCTATAGATATGACACCAGCCTCAACACCAATGTCTGGGATCATCAGCACAAGTAATAGAATGTCTGTGTTCATCTAGTCGAGTGTTTAGATCGTATCTATGCACTGTTATGCTTCTGCTGTTAGATACATGGTGACTTTATTCTAGGAAGCTGTCAACACCAATCAACACCTTATCTGTCCTGAAAGACTTGATCACCTTATGAATTGGTCTTATCATCTCTATAATGAGGAGAAATATAATCTACCAGGGCTAGAAGCCACCTGTCCGTAGTGATTTTTATAGTCCTACTTTGCCCAT
>NW_019946226.1:27461-33377 GCF_002910315.2 Salvelinus sp. IW2-2015 | reverse complement strand
TCCCTTTGTCTGTTCTGTGCTGCTACCATGTTTTTGCTGCCATGTGTTACTACTGTGTTGTTGTTCATGTTGTGATGCTACCATGCCTGTTTTTGTCTTAGGTCTCTCTTCATGTAGTGTGGTGTTGTCTCTCTTGTCGTGATGTGTGTTTTGTCCTACTTTTTTTTTTTTTATCCAGCCCCCGTCCCCGCAGGAGGCCTTTTGTAGCCGTCATCGGAAATAAGAATAGTTTTTAACTGACTCTGCCTAGTTAAATAATGGTTAAATAAAAAATACAAAAATACACAACCAAGTAGTGGTATGTAACTAGGGAGGAGAATGAAAAAGTTTCCTTCCCGAGCGTCGTATATGAGCCCATATCTACTGTTTATGTGTCCTGTACCTGACAAGACCCTATTTAAAAAACAACATAGCTAATGAAGCCCTTGAACCTGCATATAAAACAGGCTGTCATTAGCGACCAGTAAGGCACACACACACACACACACACACACACACACACACACACCACACCACACACCAACACACACACACACACACACACACACAACACCACACACACACACACACACACACACACACACACACACACACCACACACACACACACACACGGAACACCCTTTCCATTTTCCCTAACTACCACCGCATAGAAGAGAGAGGCAAGGTCTTCTCAGCATTGTTTCCTCCTGGTGTTACGTAGTGGTAACCAGGAATACAGAGAGGACTGGAATAACAACTTCATTGTTAAAAAAAAAACACTTGAACATCTCTGCTGTTTTATGTACTAAATATCCTCTCGTGTTTCTCTATTTCCCAAAGTGGGAGGGGGGTAAGAATAATCTCAACACAAACTGTCAGACGAGGAAAATCAGCAGCGCGCGTAATGACAAATAGAGGTAGACTCAAATATATAATACTATTTGTTTATAATATAACACGAGATGAACGTTTCCCAATTTACTAAAACATGCTGTAGTTTTCCCTCCAGGGGGGGAGGGGGGGGCGGGTGAGACTGTTGTTTATCAAGAACCCTGTGGATTTACTAGACGTGCTATGGCCCCAATGTATTCTACTCTTCTCCAGAGTTGCGTGCAACTTAGTCTCACTTCGCCTTCACTGATTTTAAACCAACTGACTGGTTTAAGAAATACTCCCTAAATCACTTACAACAGACACTCCTACCAATAAAAGTGCGTTTCAAGTCTTTGGAAGTAGGGATACGAGTGTAAATGCTCTAGACGAATGGAGAATTATTGGTGATGCACCCAAAGTCTGAATTTCATCTACACCACCCTGTGCACGTTGCTCCGATCTTGCAGAACAACTAATAGACCAAGAGTCATACTGGCACGGTTAGCCACTGATCTAGCACTGTGTGAAAATCAAAGACCCCAAGCATAACTGACACGGTTGCCCCTGATCTAGCATGATAACAACTAATAGACCAGATCTACGTGGCACGTGCCCTGATCTAGCAGTGTGAACACTAATGACCCAGAGTCCAGCTGGTACGGTTGCGTGCCTGATCTAGCAGGTATAACACTAATGTTAACCAGAGTCAAAAGCTGGCACGTCCCTGAACTAGCAGGTAACACTAAATAGACCAAGAGTCAAGCTGCAGAGACCCTGATCTAGCAAGGTAATCACTAACTAGCACCAGAGTCAGCTGACACCATGCCACTGTATCTAAGCAGGTCAACAGTAATAGACACCAGAGTCAAACTGGCACGGTTCCCGCTGATCTAACGCGGTAACACTAATAAGCCAGAGTCCAGCTGCACTGGTGCCCCTGACTTGCTGCAGAGTAACTACTAATAGACCAGTAGTCAACTGGCACGCGTGCCTCTGATCTAGCAGGTAACAACGATATGACCAGGAAGTCAGTTGACACGGTGCCCTGATATAGCAGGTAACACTAATTAGACTAGATAGCTTCAGTCCTACAGCGGTGCGGCATTGATCTACACGTTAGACAGACGAATAGACCAGAGTCAAGCTCCTGACATCGAATTAGGTAACAAATGCCCGGTCCTGGAGAGTCTCTGTTAGCAGGTAACACTAATAGACCAGAATCAGTACTTGCTCGTGTGCCCTGATCGAGGGTAACACTAAGTAGTCAGCAGTCGAACTGGCTACGCGTGCCTGATCTAGATCTGATAGTAAAACATAATAGACAGGAGTCAACTGGCACCGGTGCCCGTCTGATCTAGCAGGTAACAACTTAATAGACCAGAGTATGGCGGACTGGCCGCTGACTAGCAGGTAATCATGAGCGCGCTGACCGTCCTATACAAAGGTAAACACTGAATTGACCTAGAGTCAGAGCTGGCACGTGCCTCTGATCTGAGCATGGTTAACACTAGCATAACCAAGTGCACACTGGCAGTCGGTGCCTCCTGCATCTAGCCATGTAACACTAATAGACCAGTCAAGGCTGCACTGTGGCGACGTGTTAGACCAATCGAGTCAATCTGGCAGCCTGTCGAGAACACTAATTAGACCAGTAGCACTTGGCACGCGGTGCCCTGATCTAGCAGGTTGAACATAATAAACCAAGTCAGGCGGCACGGTGGCCGCCTGATTCAGTCAGCAGTAACACTAATAGACCAGATGTCACTGGCACGAAGGTTGCCCTGATCTAGCGGTAACACCTAAATAGACCAAGTCAACTTGCAAGGTGCCAGCTGATCTTATGGCAGGTAACACTAATAGAACCAGATCAGCTTGGACACTTTGGTGCCCTTGATCTAGCAGGTAACAGCTAATTAGACCAAGACGTCCCGATACTGGCAACGGTGCCCTGATCTAGCATGGTAACATCTAATGAGACCAGAGTCGAAGCTGCACGGTGCCCTGATCTAGCAGTAAACACTAATTAGACCGAGTCAGCTGGCACGTGTGCCCTGATTCTAGCAGGTACACTAAATAGCACCAGATCGAGACATGCACTTGTTGTGCCTACTGATCTAAGCACGGTAACAACAATAGACCAGATTACAGCTGGCACGGTGCCCTGATCTAGCAGTGTAACACTAATAGAGCCAGAGTCACTGCCACGGTGCCCTGTCTAGCAGGTAACACTAATAGACCAGATCAACTGGCAACTGGTGCCAGGGTGAATCTAGCAGAACAAACTTAAGTAGCACCAGAGTCAAGCTGGGCACCGTCGCCCTATCTAGGCAGGTTAAAGAAGCACAAAGGGCATGTAACGCTCGTTGTTAGAAGGATGGTCAGACCAAGATGCAGCGTGGGTAGGTTAATCATTTTTATTTATGATAACCAGCACAAAACAAGAAAGAGTAACCAACGAAACGTACAGCTTTGTAGTGCTAAAAAGCAACAATACAAAATCAAGATCCCACATACAACAGGTGGAAAAGGCTGCCTAAATATGATCCCCAATCAGAGACAACAATAGACAGCTGCCTCTGATTGGGAACCATACCAGGCCAACATAGAAATACAAAAAACTAGAGTACCCACCCTAGTCACACCCTGACTTAACCAAAATAGAGAATTAAAAGGCTCTCTAAGGTCAGGGCGTGACAGTAGAGACAGCAACAAATCACTYGAAGCAACCACAAGTGTCAGAAATAGTGTCCATGATTGAGTATTTGAATGTAGAGATGGAGATAAAACTGTTCAGTTTGAGTGTTTTTTGATGCYCGTTCCAGTCGCTAGCTGCAGCGAACTGAAAAGACGAGCGACCCAGGGATGTGATTGCTTTGGGAACATTTAACAGAATGTGACTGGCAGAACTGGTGTTGTACATGGAGGATGAGGATTGCAGTAGGTATCTCAGATAGGGGGGAGTGAGGTCTAAGAGGGTTTTATAAATAAGCATCAACCAGTGGATCTTGCGTCGGGTATACAGAGATTACCAGTTTACAGAGGATTATAGAGTGCAATGATGTGTCCTATAAGGAGCATTGGTGGCAAATCTGATGGCCAAATGGTAAAGAACATCTAGCTGCTCGAGCGCACTCTTACCTGGCGATTTATMATTTACATCTCCGTAATCTAGCATGGGTAGGATAGTCATCTGAATCAGGGTTAGTTTGGCAGCAGGGGTGAAAGAGGAGCGATTACGATAGAGGAAACCAAGTCTAGATTTAACTTTAGCCTGCAGCTTTGATATGTGCTGAGAGAAGGACAGTGTACCGTCTAGCCATACTCCCAAGTACTTGTATGAGGTGACTACCTCAAGCTCTAAACCCTCAGAGGTAGTAACCACACCTGTGGGGAGAGGGGCATTCTTCTTACCAAACCACATGACCTTTGTTTTGGAGGTGTTCAGAACAAGGTTAAGGGCAGAGAAAGCTTGATGGACACTTAGAAAGCTTTGTTGTAGAGCATTTAACACAACATTTAGGGAGGGGCCAGCTGTGTATAAGACTGTATACATGGATGAGAGMGCTTCYTACTGCCTGAGCTRTGTTGTTGATGTAAATTGAGAAGAGTGTGGAGCCTAGGATTGAGSCTTGAGGTACTCCCTTGGTGACAGGCAGKGGCTGAGACAGCAGATGTTCTGACTTTATACACTGCACTTTTTGAGAGMGGTAGTTAACAAACCAGGCCAAAGACCCCTCAGAGACACCAATACTCCTTAGCTGGCCCACAAGAATGGAATGGTCTACCGTATCAAAAACTTTGGCCAAGTCAATAAAAATAGCAGCACAACATTGCTTAGAATCAAGGGCAATGTTGACATCATTTATGACCTTTAAGGTTGCAGTGACACATCCATAACYTGAGCGGAAACCAGATTGCATACCAGAATATCAAGAAAGCCAGTCAGTTGGTTATTGACACATTTTTCCAACACTTTTGATAAACAGGACAAAATAGAAATAGGCCTTTAACAGTTGGGAACAGCTTGATCTCCCCCTTTAAATAAAGGACGCACCGTGGCTGCCTTTCAAGCAATGGGAACCTCCCCAGAGAGGAGAGACAGGTTAAAAAGGTCAGAGAGATAGGCTTGGTGATGATAGGGGCAGCAACCTTAATGAAGAAAGGGTCTAAACCATCTGACCCAGATGTTTTTTTGGGGGGTCAAGTTTAAGGAGCTCCTTTAGCACCTCGGACTGCAGGGAGAAACTATAGAGAGAAACTTTGTAGCGGGGCAGGTGAAAAAGAGGGAGGAGCATTGGGGCTAGTCGTATTAGAAGGGGTGGGAGATGAGGAAATGTTGGATGGGCAAGGAGGCATGGCTGAGTCAAATAGGAATCCTGACTTATTAATGAAGTGGTGATTAAAGAGCTCAGCCATGTGCTTCTTGTCAGTAACAACCACATCATCAACATTAAGGGACATGGGCAGCTGTGAGGAGGAGGGTTTATTCTCCAGGTCTTTCACCGTTTTCCAGAACTTCTTGGGGTTAGACCCACAGAGAGAGAACTACTCCTTAAAACTTCTCATGGCTGAGATCCCGTTAAYGGGATCGACTTGACAACAGCCAGTGAAAGTGCAGGGTGCCAAATTCAAACAACAGAAATCTCATCATTAAAATTCCTCAAACATACAAGTATTTTACACCATTTTAAAGATAAACTTCTTATTGTTATCCCACCACAGTGTCCGATTTTCAAAAAGGCTTTACGACGAAAGCACACCATCTGATTATGTTAGGTCAGTACCTAGTCACAGAAAAAACACAGCCATTTTTCCAGCCAAAGAGAGGAGTCAAAAAAAGCAGAAATAGAGATAAAATGAATCACTAACCTTTGATGATCTTCATCAGATGACACTCATAGGACTTCATGTTACACAATACATGTATGTTTTCTTTGATAAAGTTCATATTTATATCCAAAAATCTTAGTTTACATTGGCGCGTTATGTTCAGAATGGTTTGCCTCCAAAACATCTGTGATTTTGCAGAGAGCCACATTAATTTACAGAAATACTCATCCCA
>NW_019946226.1:21322-22859 GCF_002910315.2 Salvelinus sp. IW2-2015 | reverse complement strand
GCGACTCAGACACAAAAACAAGCCATACAGGTACCCGCCATGTTTTGGAGTCAACAGAAGTCAGAAATAGCATTATAAATATTTACTTACCTTTGATGATCTTCATCAGAATGCACTCCCAGGAATCCCAGTCCACAATAAATGTTTGTTTTTGTTCGATAAAGTCCATAATTTATGTCCAAATACCTCCTTTTTGTTTGTGCGTTTAGTTCAAAAATCAAAAATCACGACGCGCAGGCACACTTAGTCCAGACGAAAGTCAAAAAATTCCATTACAGTTGCGTAGAACATGTCAAACGATGTATAGAATCAATCTTTAGGATGTTTTTAACATAAATCTTCAATAATTTTTCAACCGGAGAATTCCTTTGTCTGTAGAAATGCATTGGAATGCAGCTACCTCTCACGGGGGCGCGCCTGATTGAGCTTGTGCCTGATCGTGGCACTCTGCCAGACCCCTGACTCAATCAGCTCTTATTCCCTCATCCTTCACAGTAGAAGCATCAAACAAGGTTCTAAAGAATTTTGACATCTAGTGGAAGCCTTAGGAAGTGTAATATGACCCCATAGACACTGTATATTGGATAGGCAAACCTACAAACCTCAGATTTCCCACTTCCTGGTTGGATTTTTTCTCAGGTTTTTACCTGCCATGTGAGTTTTGTTATACTCACAGACATCATCCAAACAGTTTTAGAAACGGCATAGTGTTTTYTATCCAAATCTACTAATAATACACATATCTTAGCTTCTGGGTCTGAGTAGCAGGCAGTTTATTCTGGGCACCTTATTCATCCAAGCTACTCAATACTGCCCCCAGCCATAAGAAGTTAAAGTCACTAACTTCAGCCTTCCTGATAGCCTGAGTGCACTTATTTCTCATTTGCCTGAACGAGAGCCAGTCAGCCTGAGTATGTGTGTGCCGAGCCTTTCGCCAAATGGAATTCTTGAGGTGCTGAACCTGTTTTTAATTATCATTTTCTTTATAGCGGCGTGTTTGTTAACAATACCACTGAAAATTTCAAAGAAGAATGTCCAAGAGTCTTCGACAGAGGGGATCAAGCTGATTCTATACCATTTTACAGAGGCCAGTTCATGAAGGAAGGCTTGCTCATTAAAGTTTTTTAGCAAGCATCATTGACAAATCAGGACAGGTCATTTAACTGAGCAGCCATTACGAACACAGGCTGTAAAACAGYGATCACTAAGGTCATTACAGAAAACACCAGACTGATACCTATCAGGATTATTTGTGAAGGTAGCATCAAGGAGAGTTTCCTTTTCTGGGAGTTTGGAGTTATACCTTGTGGGATTGGTAATCATCTGAGAAAGATTTAGGTGAATCCCATTGCTTTAGGGCTTGGTCAGGTGGTTTAAGCATGTCCCAGTTTAGGCCACCTAGCAGGACAAATTCAGATTTAGTGTAAGGGGCCAGGAGAGAGTTTAGGGCAGGTAGGGTACAGGCTGGTGCTGATTTTTGGTTTGATTTATGTAAATAGTTCTTTGTTGACTGTTGCTGAGTGTTATCGTCCTCCAT
>NW_019946226.1:0-14143 GCF_002910315.2 Salvelinus sp. IW2-2015 | reverse complement strand
AATGAAGAGAAAGAGATCGAGAGAGAGAAGAAGAGAGAGAGAGAGGAAGAGAGGAGAGAGAGAGAGAAGAGAGAGAGAGAGAAATCTCCCTTCTCTGAATGAATTATGTGAGAAATATCAGTGGAAAAGCTTTCATGTGCAAATATTGATATAATAACCATCATATTGAAGTAAGCTTGGAGTCACGTGATGACGTGTGGTTCTCCCTCTACGACTCGTCGGGAAAGCAATTTATTAGTGTCACGCCCTGACCTTAGACATCCTTTTAATTCTCTATTTGGTTAGGTCAGGGTTTGACTAGGGTGGGCAATCTGTGTTTTCTATTTCTTTGTTTTTGGCCGAGTGTGGTTCCCAATCAGAGTCAGCTGTCTATCGTTGTCTCTGATTGGGGATCATACTTAGGCAGCCTTTTTCCACTTGTAGTTTGTGGGATCTTGTTTTTGGTACTGTGCAGTTTAGCCCGACTAGACGTTACGTTTCGTATATATATTTTTTTCCGGTGTTCATTTAATAAATTAAAATGTACGCCTACCACGCTGCACCTTGGTCCGATCCTTCCATCGACGATCGTAACAATTAGGCTCCAGATTAAATAAATTATGATGAACTTCACAGGGTGGTGAAAGTGGACGGTGATGAGCTTGATGCTCCTTTCCAATAAATACAGAGGGTTTTATTCTGGTGACATGATGATCGATGCTTGTCTGCTGTTTAACAAATTAAAATAATCTTACTCTTTTGTCCATAATAATCTCATCATGTAGGCTATAGGTGTGCTCTATACCAGAGTAGGGTACACTCGCTATATAACGCACATTTGTTYGTGAGAAAACCATCAATAGAATTTAACCGAGAAAGTTACTTTCATGTGCACTATGTCATCACGCACAGCCTTTTATAGGCAACAAGTCAATTTGATGGAAACACATCTCTTGTTTTAAAATGCGCATTTGGATGGAAACCTAGCTACTGACAATAAAAAACATGTATACGTAAAGATTGCAATTTAACTCATGTTTTTTATGTATTATTCTGAGTGTATAATGTGAAAGAAAGTTTGAAAAAGTATTTTTGTATAGCCTACTAATAACATTACTAGGTCTATGCAGTTTCACCAGTTTGTCCAGTTTGGGCACCCATAGTTTGGCAAGTTGATGTTTGATAGTAAAAACACAATGTCTTTTGAAAACATGCCTAAAGATAAAGATTGTTTTAGTCTTGACTACTGCAGCARGGGTAGCAAATTAGCAATAATATTAGCTAGCATTTTCCAGCTAGCATTTTCCCAGCTAGCAGTTTCCAGCTAGCATTTTCAAGCGAGCATTTTCCAGCTAGTATTTCCAAGCTAGCATTTTCCAGCTAGCATTTTCCCAGCTAGCATTTTCCATCTAGCATTTTCTCCACCTAGTACGCATGGCAAGGTTTTTGGTGATGTACATGAGTACATCACCAAAAAGTGATGGTTTGTAGATTTGCAAGAGTTTCAATCTGGTGGGGAAGAGTGATCACACAACAGTGTGCGTTCCCTGCAGTATAGGTTGTCAGGAATCCTGAGAAACGCTGTTCGTTGTCGGGTAGATTTACGAGAATACTTACCCCGGGATTACAGACCTGTTTACGTTGTCTGAACACCAAGCTGTTAGTTTCCCAACATTCACACGGTATAGCCGTATATGTGTGACAAGCCAATGATGTCTCCCGAAAACTGTTCATTTGCGGGAAAGTGATCTGGAATGTTCAACCCAGAAACGTGTCTTTTCATGCAGTGGTAGCTAATGCTAAAGCTAGCCTGTCTCTCAATGCTGTGCTATCCTAATATGCGAGTATAACTGATGCTATGTGCTATGCTATGGGCTTGCTAGCCCCGGCCCGCTAGCTGCCTGAATCGCCGCGTCTCCGGCCCGCCAAGCCACTCACTGGACCCCTGTCATCCCCTGGCTACGCATGCCTCTCCCTAATGTCAATAAGCCTTGTCCATCGCTGTTTTGGTTAGTAAATATTGCCTTATTTCACTGTAGAG
Source organism: Salvelinus sp. IW2-2015 (assembly GCF_002910315.2). NCBI lineage: Eukaryota > Metazoa > Chordata > Actinopteri > Salmoniformes > Salmonidae > Salvelinus > Salvelinus sp. IW2-2015. The sequence continues at coordinate 12,123 of NW_019946226.1, read as the reverse complement.
TTAACTCTTTAGTTCCACCTCCCACTCATGCAGTGACCTCACCAGGTTTAAATGATGTTTCTAGAGACAATATCTCTCTCATCGTCACTCAATGCATAGGTTTACGTCAACTGTATTCACATCCTACCATACCTTTGTCTGTACATTATGCCTTGAATCTATTCTACCATGTCCAGAAACCTGCTCCATTTACTCTCTGTTCCGAACGAACTAGACGACCAGTTGTTATAGCCTTTAGTCGTACCCTTATCCTACTCCTCCTCTGTTCCTCTGGTGATGTCGAGGTTAACCCAGACCCTGCAGTGCCTAGCTCCACTCCCATTCCCCAGGCGCTCTCATTTGTTGAATTCTGTAACCGTAAAAGCCTTGGTTTCATGCATGTTAACATTAGAAGCCTCCTCCCTAAGTTTGTTTTATTCACTGCATTACCACACTGTGCCAGCCCGGATGTCCTAGCCGTGTCTGAATCCTGGTTTAGGAATACCACCAAAAACCCTGACATTTTCATCCCTAACTATAACATTTTCTGACAAGATAGAACTGCCTAAGCTGGCGGAGTGGCAATCTACTGCAGAGACAGCCTGCAGAGTTCTGTCTTACTATCCAGGTCTGTGCCCAAACAATTTGAGCTTCTACTTTTAAAAATCCACCTTTCCAGAAACAAGTCTTTCAACGCGTTGCGTTGCTATAGACATTTGCCCAGTGTGCCTGGAACATATGTGAATTGATTGCCCATCTATCTTCAGAGCTAGTGTCTGGGTGACCTAAAACTGGGATATGCTTAAGATCCTGGCCATCGCTACATATCTAAAGCTTATGCCTCAATCTCACACAAATTATTCAATGAACCTACAGGTACAACCCCAAATCCGTAAACACGGGCACCCTCAATAGATATCATCCTAACCAACCTGCCTCCATAACACACGTCTGATGTCTTCAACCAGGATTCAGTGATATCGCCTGCGTCCGTAATGGGTCTGCGGTCAAGCGACACCCCTCATCACTGTCAACGCTCCTAAAACACTTCAGCGAGCAGGCCTTTCCTAATCGACCTGGCCCGGGTGGAGGATGTTGACTGCATTTCGTCAGTAGAGGATGCTGTTTTTCTTTAAAGTCGTTTCCTCACTATCTTAAATAAGCTGCCCCATTCAAAAATGTAGACAACAGGAACAGATATAGCCTTGGTTCACTCCAGACTGACCACCTTGACCAGCACAAAAACATCCTGTGGCGTACTGCATTAGCATCGAATAGCACCGCGATATGCAACTTTTCAGGGAAGTTAAGAAATTGTATCACAAGCAGATTGGAAGGCAAAGGGCTTAGTTTTTCTTTTTCAAACAGAATTTGCTCATTGTAAGCACAAATCCAAAAAAAGGTTTCTGTGAGGGACAATGTCCATGGAGATAGAGGCACTATCTCTGCTGCACTGAGGCTAGGAAACATTGTCACCACCGATAAATCCGCGATAATTGAGAATTTCAATATACATTTTTCGACAGCTGGCCATGCTTTCCACCTGGCTACCCCTAACCCGGTCAACAGCCCTGCGCCYCCTACAGCAACTTGCCCAAGCCTCCCACATTTCTCCCTCACCCAAATCCAGATAGCTGATGTTCTGAAAGAGCTGCAAAATCTGGACCCCTACAAATCAGCCGGGTTAGACAATCTGGACCCTCTCTTTCTAAAATGATCCACCGAAATTGTTGCAAACCCTATTATTAGTCTGTTCAACCTCTCTTTCGTATCATCTGAGATCCCCAAAGATTGGAAAGCTGCCGCGGTCATCCCCCTCTTCAAAGTGGGAGACACTCTAGAACCAAACTGCTACAGACCTATATCTATCCTCCCCTGCCTTTCTAAGGTCTTAGAAAGCCAAGTTAACAAACAAGTCACCGACCATTTTGAATCCCACCGTACCTTCTCCGCTATGCAATCTCAAATCTCTGATCCACCTCTACGCAGACGACACCATTCTGTATACCTCTGGCCCTTCTTTGGACACTGTGTTAACTAACCTCCAGACAAGTTTCAATGCCATACAACTCTCGTTCCGTGGCTTCCAACTGCTCTTCAATGCAAGTAAAACCAAATGCATGCTCTTCAACCGATCGCTGCCCGCACCTGCCCGCCAGTCCAGCATCACTACTCTGGACGGTTCTGACTTAGAATATGTGGACAACTACAAATACCTARGTGTCTGGTTAGACTGTAAACTCTCCTTCCAGACTCACATCAAACATCTCCAATCCAAAGTTAAATCTAGAATCGGCTTCCTATTTCGCAACAAAGCATCCTTCACTCATGCTGCCAAACATACCCTCGTAAAACTAACCATTCTACCGATCCTTGACTTCGGCGATGTCATTTACAGAATAGCCTCCAACACTCTACTCAGCAAATTGGATTCAGTCTATCACAGTGCCATCCGTTTTGTCACCAAAGCCCCATATACTACCCACCACTGTGACCTGTATGCTCTCGTTGGCTGGCCCTCGCTTCATATTCGTTGCCAAACTCACTGGCTCCAGATCATCTATAAGTCTCTGCTAGGTAAAGCTCCGCCTTATCTCAGCTCACTGGACACCATAGCAGCACCCACCCGTAGCACGTGCTCCAGCAGGTATATCTCACTGGTCACCCCCAAAGCCAATTCCTCCTTTGGCCATCTTTCCTTCCAGTTCTCTGCTGCCAATGACTGGAACGAGTTGTAAAAATCACTGATGTTGGAGACTCATATCTCCCTCACTAGCTTTAAGCACCAGCTGTCAGAGCAGCTCACAGATCACTGCACCTGTACATAGCCCCTCTGTAAACAGCCCATCCAACTACCCATACTGTTATTTTTTTATTTTATTTTGCTCCTTTGCACCCCAGTAATCTCTACTTGCACATTCATTTTCTGCACATATTTTACTCCAGTGTTTAATTGCTATATTGTATTTTTTTCACCATTATGGCCTATTTATTGCCTTACCCCCCTTATCCTACCTCATTTGCACACGCTGTATATATACTTTTTCTATTGTATTATTGACTGTGTGTTTGCTTTTTCCATGTGTAACTCTGTGTTGTTGTTTGTGTCGCAGTGCTTTGCTTTATCTTGGCCAGGTCGCAGTTGTAAATGAGAACTTGTTCTCAACTGGCCTACCTGGTTAAATTAAGGTGATCAAACCCCAAAGTTATTGTCCTTAGTCACTCCTCAAAGTTCAGAAAACAAGTGAAGTACATTTTTAACATGTCTTCAAATGACTCGTCCGTAAAAACCAGTTGGTTTGGACTCATCTTACCGAAGTAAACCTTAGTCTCTTTGATAGAAAAAATATTACATAAGAAGAACATGTGGTTAGTTAAATCTGTCACATGACATCTGGACCACCTCGCTGTGTTTAGCAGTGTTTGTCATCTCTCTAGCTGTGTTTAGCAGTGTTTGTCATCTATTTCTAGCTGTGTTTAGCCAGTGTTTTTGTCATGCTTGCTAGCTGTGTTTAGAGTGTTTGTCATCTCTCTAGCTGTGTTTACAGTGTTCTGTGTGTTTGTCATCTCTCTAGCTGTGTTTAACAGTGTTCTGGTGTGTTTGTGCACTCTCTCTAGTGTGTTTAACAGTGCTTCTGGTGTTGTTTGTCATCTCTCTAGCTGTGTTTAAGCGTGGTGTCCCTGGTGTGTTTGTCCATCTTCTAGCTGTGTTTAACAGTGTTTGGTGTGTTTCTTCTTAGCTTTTTAGTGTTCGTGCTTTGTCTCCTGGTGTTAGCACGTGTCTGGTGTGTTTGTCAATCTCTCCTAGCTGTGTTTAACAGTGTTCTGGTGTGTTTTGTATCTCTCTAGCTGTGTTTAACAGTGTTCTAGGGTGTTTGTCATCTCTCAGTGTTTTAACAGTGCTCTGGTGGTGTTGTCATCTCTAGCTGTGTTTAACCCGCGTTCTGGTGTGTTGTCCATCGCTCTAGCTGTTTTAACCGTGTTCAGGTGTGTTTGTCATCTCTCTAGCAGTGTTTAACAGTGTTCTGGTGTGTTTGTCTCTCTCTCAGGCTGTGTTATAAGCAGTGTTCTGGTGTGTTGTCATCTCTCTAGCTGTGTTTAACCCGTTGTTGTTCATGCTCTTGTTGATGCTTTGTGTGTGTCATCCTTCTGAAGGCTGTGCTTTTAAGGCAAAGTGTTTTTCGGGTGTGTTTGTCATTGCTCTAGCTGTGTTTAGCAGTGTTCTGGTGTGTTTGTTCATCTCTCGTAGCGCTGTTTACAGTTTCTGCAGTTGTTCTTCTAGCGTGTTACGTTGGTGCACTCCTCTCTAGCTTGTGGTTTAACACATGCTTCTGGTGTGTTTGTCATCTCTCTAGCTGTGTCTTAACGTGTTCTAGATGTGTTTGTCATCTCTCGTAAGTGTTTTAACCGTGTTATGGTGTGTTTGGTCAATTCTTCTAGCATGTGTTTTAACACGTGTTCTGGTGTGTTTGTCATTGCTCTAGCTGTGTTAAGTGTTCTGCTGTGTTTGTCAATCTCCTAGGCGTGTTTAACAGTGCTTCTGGTGTGTTTTGATCATCTCTCTAGCGTGTTTTAACGCAGTGTTCTGTGTGTTTGTCATCTCCTCTAGCTGTGTAAGCAGGTGTTCTGCGTGTGTTTGTCATCTCTCTAGCTTGTGTTTAACGTGTTCTTGGTGTGTTTGTATCTCTCTAGCTGTGTTATTGCAGTCGTTTTGGTCGTGTTTTTCCTCTAGTGCTCACTCATAGTCTGGTTTTTACTCGCTGTGTTCCTGTTATGTATGCAGACAGCTCACCGTTTACTGTGTCTGTGTGTTGTCATCTCTCTAGCTGTGTTGACTTGGGGTCAGCGCTTTAGCCCTGTTTCAAATCGTGTCGTGTGTTGTCATTCTTCCCTCTCAGGCTCTTGCTGTTTAACAGTGTTCTGGTGGTGCTTGTGTTATACTCAGCTGTTTCTAATCATGTTCTAGTATTGTCATCCTAGTGTTTTAAGCAGTGCTCTGTGTGTTTTCATTGCTCTCTAGCTGTGTCTTAATCGTGTTCTGGTGTGGTTTTGGTCATTCCGCCGGTCTGAGCTGTGTTCAATGTTCAGTGGTTGTCTATCTCTCTAGCAGTGTTTAGCAGTGGTTCTGGTGTGTTTTTGTCATCCTCTATGCCTGTGTTTAGGCATGTGTGTACTGGCTGTGTTTGTCATCCTTCGTTCATAGTGTGTTAGCAGTGTTTCTAGGTGTGTTTGTTCATCTCTCTAGCTGTGTTTAAGCAGTGTTCTGCGGGTTTGTCATCTCTCTAGCTGTGTTTTAACAGTGTCTGGTCGGTTTGTCATCTCTCTAAGGTGATTTTAAACCGTGTTCTTTGAAGGTGTGCTTTGTCATCGCTCTAGCTGTGTTTAACCGTGTTCAAGTGTTGTGTTTGAACTCTTGTGTTTTAACAGTTGGTTGTCCATTCTCTTACGCAGTTGTACAGTTGTTCTGGTGTGTTCTCTACATTCCTAGTGGGCTTTATGCAGTGGCTGGATCTGTGTTTTTGTCACCTCTCTAGCTGTTTTAACAGGTTCTGGTGTGTTGTTCATGCCTCTCCTGAGCGTCCGTGTTGTCTCCAGTGTTTTGTGGGTCATCTCTCTACGCTCGTGTTTAACAGTGTTTGCTTGGTGTGTTTGTCATCTCTGCTAGCTGTGTTTAGCAGATGTTTGTGTGTGTTTGTAGTTTTGCTATGTCTTGTCCTGTGTTTCTCTCGGGAATCCAGCTCTGATCTCTGCAAGACACTTGCTGTTGGATTGTCCCATCTGGCCCAGGGTGCATCACTGTGACATCACATATTGTTTAACATCGCCACGCGGAATCAGGTGAGCTATATTTAACCGCCAGGGTGTGAATGGACGTCTGATCGTGAGACACTTCACTTTGGTCTGATGTAATTAGAACACTCCATCGCTAATAAGTAGGCTTGGGACTGCAATAGGAATAATATGTGATATTAAGAGGACTGCGAAGATCAATCAGCAGTGTTGTGGTGTGGGTGTTCTTGCTATTTTATGACTCGATAGGTACCTAAGCTATTAAGTCATCATAGTGTTTTTTTTTTCATACGAAGAGACCTGGACATAGCTGTTGTTTTGTCTGTTCCATTAGTGTGAATCGTTTCACATCTAACTGCGAGAACGTTGTTTTGTCCTGTCCCTTAGTGTAATCGTTCACATCCTAACCTTGCAGGAACTTGTTGTTTTGTCTGTCTTCGTGTGGAATCGTTTCACATCTAACCTGCAAACTGTTGTTTTGTCTCGTCTTAGTTGGGAATCGGTTCACATGCTACTTGCAGAACTGTTGTTTTGTCTCGTCCCTTAGTGGTGAATCGTTACATACCTAACTGGCAGACTGTTGGTTTTGTCTGTCCCTTAGTGTGAATCGTTCACATCTAACCTGCAGAACTGTTGATGTTGGAGGAAGAACATTGGTTGGTTGTTTAGTTTCTCACCAAAGTTTCAGAGGAGTTTTAGGATCGGAAACTAGCGAGTTTGAATGGGAAAATCGCAGATGAATAATACCCACAGCAACTATGTGTAAATTTGACTCCAGCCACGCTACAGTTTTATAAGACTAGCCTTGTGATTGGTGTCTGGTTTATTCCTATAACTCACCATCAGTAAGCTTCTCATAAATAACAGTCAAGGAAGTTCATGTTGTTCACTGGGAAATATACGTATTGTGTGAGAATGTCTAGACATTTGATGTTCTCTTCTCTTGCATTTTGTTTGAAGGAAAAAAGGGCAAAAGTTGAACCCAGTTGTCGGGTTAACGTGAAGAGACGTGGGGCTTGTTTCTATAGGTAACTCTTTGCATAGCGAGCGCCACAGTGGAACCCTTCAACCACTGTGTAATGGGAATGAAGTGCGGAATACCCAAAAATGTAGGAGGCACGAGCGATTTTACAGACATAAGCAACAACACAACACGACACCAACACACACAACCACACACACACACACACACACAGCACACACACACACACATGACACATTCACACACACACACCACACACACAACACACACACCACACACACACACTCACATCACAACACACCACACCACACACACACACACACACAACAAACACCAACACACAATCTGTACATGCTACCATGTGGGGACAATACAATTCAGTTCCCATTCAAAATCCTATTTTCCCCTAACCGCCTAAACCTAAACCTAACCCTATCTAACGTACTCTTACCTACTAAACCTAACATTACGCTAACACTACAAAACTAACTTTATCCTAACCTAACTAACCCTAGTCTTAACCTAACCCTACAACTAACCTAGCTTCTAACCTTAATATTTAACTTAATTCTAACCCTAAACTAATTCTAAAACCTTAACCCTAAACCCTAGAAATAGCATTTGACCTTGTGGGGACTAACAAAAATGTCCAGTTGTCATTTTTTACTTTGTTTACTATTCTTGTAGGGACTTTGGTCCCAAGATGTTGAAACAGTCAACACACCACACAACACACAGCACACAACAGACACACACGCAACAGCAACGCAACGCAGCGCACGCACGCACGCACGACTGCGGCACGCACGCACGCAGCACACAACACACACACACACACCACACACAACACGCACAACCACACACAACACAACCCACGCACACCAACACCACAACACATCCCAGCTGAGAGTCCTTATTTCACAATACCTCCGGCATGCTTCGTGCTTGAGTGTCAGAGAGAGAGACTGACAGAGACAGACGTACATAGGGAGACAAGAGAGTATAGAGACAGACTGACATAGTGAGAGAGACAGAGACAGACTGACAGAGACAGACTGGACATAGGGAGAACAAAGAGAGATAGAGACAGACTGACATAGTGAGACAGAGAAGAGACAGAGACAGACTGACAGAGCCAGACTGGACATAGGGAAGACAAAGAGAGATAGAGACAGGACTTGACATAGTGAGACAGGAGAGACAGAGACAGACTGACATAGGGAAGACAGAGAGACAGAGACAGACTGAATAGTGAGAAGAAGAGGACAGAGACAGATTGACATAGTGAGATACGAGAGATAGAGGCAGACGGACATAGGGAGACAGAGAGACAGAGACAAGACTGGGACCATAGTGAGACAAAGAGAAGAGACAAGACTGGACATACGTGAGACAGAGAGAGACAGAGACAGATTGACATAGTGAGATAGAAGAGGACAGAGAGAGAACAAGAGAAGAGTGCAAGATTGGCAAGAGACAAAAAAGAGACAAATTAAGGGAGGAGGGGAGGGCTTGGTGGTAATATTTACTCAGGACCTCACTAGAGAGTAGGAAACAGAGAGAGAGAACAGAGAGAGAGAAACAGAAGAGAGAGGAACAGAGCGAGAGGAACAGAGAGAGAAACGAGAGAGAGGACAAACAGAGAGAGAGACACAACAGAGAGAGAGACAACAGAGAGAGGAGACAAAGAGAGCGAGAAACAGAGAGAGAGAAAACAGAACGAGGAGAGACAACATGAGAAGAGAGAACAGAGTAGAGAGACAACAGAGAGAGGAGACAACGAGAGGAGAGACAAACAAGAGAGAGAAACGAGAGAGATGAACGAAGAGAGAGAGGAACAGAGAGAGGAGGAACAGAGAGAGAGGAACAGAGAAGAGAAACAGAGAGAGAGACAAACAGAGAGAGAGAAACAGAGAGAGAGAAACAGAGAGAGAGAAACAGAGAGAGAGAACAGAGAGAGAGAGGAACGAGAGAAGAGGGACAGGAGAGCGAGGAACAGAGAGAGAGAGGACATTAACGAGAAAAAAGAGAAACAGAGAGAGAAACAGGAGGAGAGAAACAGAGCGGAGAGAAACAGAGAGAGAGACAAAGAGAGAGAGCAAACAGAGAGAGGAAACAGAGAGAGAGAGGAAAGAGAGATAAGGAACAGAGGAGAAGAGGAAACAGAGAGAGAGAGGACATAGAATGAGACAGAGAAAGAGAGAAGAAACGAGAGAGAGAAACAGAGAGGAGAAACAGAGAGAGAGACACAGAGAGAGAGGAAACAGAGAGAGAGGAGGAGGGGGAAACAGAGAGAGAGAAACGAGAGAGAGAGGAACAGAGAGAGGAGAAAACAGAGAGAGAGAAAACAGAGAGAGAGGAACAGAGAAGAGAGAAGAAGGAGAGAGGAACAGAGAGGGAGAAGAAACAGAGAGGAGGAAACAGAGAGGAGAAAACAGAGAGGAAGAGGAACAGAGAGAGAGAAACCAGAGAGGAGAGGGGACAGAGGAGAGGAGAAACAGAGAGAGAGGGCAAGAGGGAGAGAGGAAGCGAGAAGAGAAACAGAGAGAGAGAACAGGAGAAGGAGAGGACAGAGAGGGAGAGGAAAGAGAGAGGCAGAAGAGAGAGAGAAACAGAAGAGAGAGAACCAACAGAGAGAGAGGAACAGAGAAGGAGGAAAGAGAGAGAGGAACAGAGAGAGAGAAGCAGAGAGAGAGAAACAGAGAGAGAGGAACAGAGAGAGAGACAAACAGATGAGAGAGGAAACAGAGGAAGAGAAACAGAGAGAGGGAAACAGAGAGAGGACAACAGAGAAGAGGAATCAGAGAGAGAGGAACAGAGAGAGAGACAAACAGAGAGAGAGGGAACAGAGCGAGAGGAACAGAGAGAGAGAACAGAGAGAGGACAAACAGAGAGAGAGGAACAGAGAGAGAAGACAACAGAGGAGAGGAAAAGAAGAGAGAGGAAAGAGAGAGAGGAAGCAGAGAGAGAGGAACAGCGAGGAGAGACAAACAGAGAGAGAGGAACGAAGAGAGAGACAAAAGAGAGAGAGGAACAGAGAGAAGAGGAACAGAGAGAGAGGAAGAGAGAGAGGAACAGAGAGAGAAAACAGAGGAGAGAAAACAGAGGAGAGGGAAGAGAGAGAGAGGAAAGAGAGAGAGGAACAGAGAGAGAGAAACAAGAGAGAGAGAACAACAGAGAGGGAGAGGAACACGCAGAGAGAGGACAGAGAGAGAGAACAGAGAGAGAAACAGAGAGGGCAGAACAGAGAGAGAGGAAACGAGAGAGAGACACAGAGAAGAGAGAGGACAGAGAGAGAGAAAGAAGAGGGGAGGGAACAGAGAGAGAGGAACAGAGAGAGAGGAACAGAGAGAAGGACAGGAGAGAGAGGAACAGAGAGGGAGGAACAGAGAGAGAGACACAGAGAGGAGCAGGAACAGAGAGAGAGAACAGGAGCGGCGAGCAAAAGAGAGAGAAGACACAGAGAGAAGAGGACAGAGAGAGAGGAACAGAGGAGAGGAACAGAGAGAGAAAACAGAGAGAGAGGAACAGAGAGAGAGGCAACAGAGAGAGAGGAAAGAGAGAGAGGAACAGAGGAAGAGAGGAAACAGAGAGAGAGAGGAAAGAGAGAGAGCAACAGAGAGGGGTAAAGAGACTCAAGGGTGTGTAGACCAGCTCACGTTTTCTGTCTAGCATCCAGTCTGGCCTGTGCACCAATCTCGTGTTAAAAACCATGAAGGAGATGCAGACACCCACTACTCATCCCCCCACCCTCCTCACGGTGCCTGGCCTGTTTTCCTCCAAGACCCAGCAGCTTTCTCTTATCCGTTCATACGCTTCCTCACCTCTCCTTCTGCCCTCCTTTCCTGATATTCCAGTCGCGTCCGATGTTTGGGTTTTCCGAAGGGGGGAACTTTTCAAACAAAAAAAAAAACCGCATTCAACAGAAGGTAGTCCGTCCTTTGTCCTTTCTTGGTGAGACACGGACATACAGGAAGGAGGGAGAACATGAATTAAGGGAAGAAGAAGAGGAGAGAGAGCTCAGCTTGATACAGTCTCAAGTTTTTTGTACAGGATGATAGAGTGTTGTGTCTTATGTGTTGTCCTGTTCTTGGAGTCAAAGGAGGATAGAGTTTGGTTATTGGTCGGAATCAGGAAGCTAACTGGGTACCAGAGGGAGAAAACAAAGCAAATGTTTTTATGGCGGATGGAAGATGTATTTCATGAATAATATTTTTAATCAGAAATGTTCTCGTCTTCACGTTGGCTTTTTAACTCTTTTTAATGTTTTTATCTATATCTTGCATGGTTTATCAATATTTCATGGTTTTATCTATATTTTACAGTGGTTTATATATTTATCTATTATTTTCAGTGGTTTAATATGTATCTAGTTATTTTACAGTGGTTTATATATTTATCTATATTTTAAACAGTGGTTTATAATAATTTAAATCTATATTTTACAGTGGTTTATATATTTATCTATATTTTAACAGTGTTTATATATTTATTATATTTAACAGTGGTTTATATATGTATCTATATTTTACATTGTTTATATATTTTTATTATATTTTGATTATGGTTTTTCCTTAATATTTTACATGGGGGTTTTTATTTCTATATTGTACGTGGGTTACCGTATACTTTTGCGTGGTTTTATTTTTTTAATTTTACGTAGTTTTTATTTTATATTGTCGTGGGTTTATTATATTTATATGGTTTATCTATAATTTTACGTGGTTTTATCTATATTCTAATCATAGTTTTATTCTCTATATTTTACTGGTTTTAATTATATTTTACAGTTAGTTTTTTATTTATTATATTGTACGTGGGTTTATCTGATATTTTTAACATGGGTTTTCTATATTTTACATGGTTTTGAACCTATATTGTAGTGGTTTTTTATCTATTTTTTACGTAGTTTTTTAATTTTCTATATTAGCACCGTGGGTTTTATTCCTATATTTTAACATGGTTTTATTTGTTTTATTTGATATTTAACATGGTTTTATCTATATTTCACATGGTTTTATCTATATTTTTACATGGGTATCTATCTGTTACGTGTTTTTAATCTATATTTTACGTAGTTTTAATTCTCTATGTCGTGGGTTTATCTATATTTAGGACGTGGTTTTATAAATCTATATTTTACAGCAGTTTTATCTATGTTGTTACGTGGTTTATCTATTTTACATGGGTTTATTTCTTATATTGGTGTGGGGTTATCTATATTTTAAATGGGGTTTACTATATTTACCGTGGTTTTAATTCTATTAGTTGAAGCGAAACCAAACCCTTAGCCAAAACATGTAAACTTCAGTTCTTTCACATTCTGACATTTAAATCCCTGGTAAAAATTCCCTGGTTTTAGGTCAGTTAGG
>NW_019946225.1:55885-59197 GCF_002910315.2 Salvelinus sp. IW2-2015 | reverse complement strand
GTGTGACAGATCCTCTCTCTGTTGTGTTGTAATTAGGCCTGCCAGGTGTAAGGGTGTTACGTTGGGAAACACTGTGGCTTTATGTGAACAGCAATCCGTCTTTTACTGTCAGTGTATATAGACATTTAAACTTCATCACCTCTATGCTGTGTACATGATGTGTTTATAATGTCATTTGTTTCTTCCCTTTTTGAGACTAAAGTGGCAGTGATCTGTGTCAATGACGCTGTTCTCTGTGTAGGTAGGAGGACACTATGACAGTGGGACCTAACGCTACATTATGTGTGTTGTCTCTCAGAGGAGGACCGATATGACAGCTACTCTCGTATGCTGCTCAAGTACTTCCTGGCAGAGGGGGTGGTGTGTGGACATGAACTCTACGTGGCGTCTGCCCAGGACCACCCCAATGACATCCTACAGGTGCGTGTGTGTGTGCGTGTGTGTGTGTGTGTGTGTGCGTGCGTGCGTTCGTACTGTCAGTCTGTCCCACTGGGTGGACAGACTTCGAGGGTGGTGTGTGTTGGGGGGGGGGGGTTGTTGAGATGTTTCCGGATACATCACTCTGAAGGGGAGCAGAGCTCCTAAAGCTGTTTCCCACACGGCACCGCAGGAGGAGGTGAACTCCCATACTGATTGATAGTGGGAGGGGTCACAACTTAACCCCCTCTTTTCATATCAAAGGGTTAGAGGAGGAGAGTAAGAGAGGAGGGAGGCCCCTGGTCTGGCATAATCAAATCATATTGGTCCCCAATTCAATCAATTGCAGAAAAGGAAAATTGCTGAGCCAGGARCTGTCCGGCAGTKTCTTTTCTCTGGGATTGATTGAACTGCGTCCCTAGAAAGATGGTGCCAATGGAGAAGTTCCAACCCAACTTTGCTATATAGTCACTTTTATTGTGTTTATCTTGACTTTTTGTCCAGAAAGTTCATACTATTATCACATACGACCACCAAGTACTTCTGGATATCAGATCGACAGTTACTGACCTCGATTTAACTTCAAATACGACTTCAACTCCGACTCAGCTGTTCCACTGATCGTACCGGACCCTATTCCTTTGTTCCATGGGCTAACAAAACGCTGCAGGTGTAAACGCGGGAGATGCTGTAATGTTATGTCTTACTGAAACGTGGCTGGATGATGACGCTATGCTCCTAGTACTCGGTGGATTCTCCATGCAGCGGCAGGATCGGATGGTGGCTTTGGGGAGAGAAAAAGGAGGCTGTGTATTTTTTCCTAAATAACTATTGTGCTGCTTCAAGTGTGAAGGAAATCTGGAGCTTTTGCTCACCTGATATAGAATACCTGATATAGAATACCTAATAGTAAGCTGCAGACCCTGATCTACCAAGAGAGTTCTCATCTGTAATTATCACGGCTGTCTACATTCTTCCACAGGCCAACATCACTCTGGTACTCAACAAACTGTATGGGGCCATAAACAAACACGAAACCGCTCACCCGAGGCAGCGTCCCTGATGGGCGAGACTTTAAGGCAGTGAGACTTAACTTCTACCAACACGTCTCCTGCACCACTAGGGGTGATACAACTCTAGACCACTTTTATTCTACCCACAGAAACGCATACAAGGCCCTCCCTCGTCCTCCRCTCAGCAAATCTGACCATGTCTCCATTCTCCTGCTTCCTGTTTACAAACAAAAGCTCAAAYAGGAAGTACCAGTGACGTGCTCAATGTGGAAGTGGTCGGACGAAGCAGATGCGAGGCTACAAGACTGTTTTGCCAGTACAGACTGGGATGTGTTGCGGGATTCATCCGATAACATTGAGGAGTCTCACCACTGGTGTCCCCCAGGGCTCTGTTCTAGGCCCTCTCCTATTCTCGCTATACACCAAGTCACTTGGCTCTGTCATATCCTCACATGGYCTCTCCTATCATTGCTATGCAGACGACACACAATTAATCTTCTCCTTTCCCCCCTCTGATAACCAGGTGGCGAATCGCATCTCTGCATGTCTGGCAGACATATCAGTGTGGATGACGGATCACCACCTCAAGCTGAACCTCGCCAGGGAAAGCGAGATTCACACAGTCATCCAGAAACACATGGCTTTTCACGCAAGGCCACGTTGTATATTCCTCGAGAGAGCATAAAGGCATTTAGCTCGTTTGGGAGTTCGCGTCGCCGGGACCCAATGGTGGGTTCCCTTTGTAATCGTTATCGTCTGCAAGCCTGCCACATCGACGAGCATCATAGCCGGTGTAATAGGATTCCACCTCCTCCTTGGCCTTTGCATGTTTGATGTCTCGGAGGTCGTAGCAGATTTCTTGTATGCGTCCATGTCCGTGTCCTGTTCATTGTAAGCGGTAGCTCTAGCCTTTAGTCCAGCATGGATATTGCCTGTAATCCATGGTTTTTGTTGGGATACGTTCTTAGTCACTGTGGGGACGATAGGTCTATTCACTTATTAATGAAGCCCATGACTGTTGTGGAAACCTTTACATTTACATTAAGTCATTTAGCAAGACGCTCTTATCCAGAGCGACTTACAAATTGGTGCATTCACCTTATGATATCCAGTGGAACAACCACTTTACAATAGTGCATCTAACTCCTTTAAGGGGAGGGGGGGTTAGGAGGATACTTTATCTATCCTAGGTATTCCTTAAAGAGGTGGGGTTCAGGGTGTCTCCGGAAGGTGTGATTGACTCCGCTGACCTGGGTCGTGAGGGAGTTTGTTCCACCATTGGGTGCCAGAGCAGCGAACAGTTTTGGACTGGGCTGAGCGGAACTGTACTTCCTCAGAGGTAGGGAGGCGAGCAGCCAGAGGTGGATGAACGCAGTGCCTTGTTTGGGTGTAGGGCCTGATCAGAGCCTGAAGGTACGGAGTGCCGTTCCCCTCACAGCTCCGTAGGCAAGCACCATGGTCTTGAGCGGATGCGGAGCTTCAACTGGAAGCCAGTGGAGAGAGCGGAGGAGCGGGTGACGTGAGAGAACTTGGGAAGGTGAACACCAGACGGGCTGCGCGTTCTGGATGAGTTGTAGGGGTTTAATGGCACAGGCAGGGAGCCAGCCAACAGCGAGTTGCAGTAATCCAGACGGGAGATGACAAGTGCCTGGATTAGGACCTGCGCCGTTCCTGTGGAGCAGGGTCGTACTCTGCGAATGTTGTAGAGCATGAAACCACAGAACGGGTCACGCCTTGATGTGAGTTGAGAACGACAGGGTGTTGTCCAGGATCACGCCAAGGTTCTTAGCGCTTGGGAGGAGGACACAATGGAGTTTCAACCGTTAGGCGAGATCATGGAACGGGCAGTCCTTCCCGGGAGGAAGAGCAGCTCCGTCTTGCC